>NW_028301604.1:31814318-32116704 GCF_987345545.1 Pholcus phalangioides
TCGAAAGTGCTATCACTTCCCTTCCCCTCATTTATGAATTTGAAGTGCTAACAATCTCATATACACTATTGTTTTTTTAGATTCGAATAACAATCAATTGCCCAACCGCATTTGAAAAGTCATAAAAAATGGGGAAATAACAATTGTTTTATATTCCTATCTTCTGATTCAACCGACATAACCATTAGGGTGGAACGAAAAAGGGTGTTTTTTCACTTTTTTTGGAAATTGATGTTGCCTTAATATTCAAAAGATGCCTTTCAAGGTTTTAAGACGTATACCAAAATCTAGGAAAATATTTTAATATATTGAGGTTCCTCACAGACCCTAAAGGTCGAGCAAAGAGACTTTTCTAAGTACACATTGTAAAAATCTTTTCAAACATATACGAAGTCTATGATTTTTAAAAAGCATTCTCTAAAAAAAGAAAGACACTTAATTTAAAAGTTATTCAGTACATGAGGCAAAACTGATATATATATATATATATATATATATATATAAAAATAAATAAAAAACCCAGATAAATACAAGTTAAGAGTTCCATATATGTTATAACTGACAAGCATATTTGCTTATTTGCAGCTGTCATGGCAGTTGAAAGGAGAATTTTTCAAGCACTCCGAATATAGTGATTGATAGAGGGAGATGAAAATAAACCCTTTTTTTTGGAGGGGGGACAAAACTATAACCATGTTCCAAATTATAAAAACAAAAAAAAAACAGTCTGATGATATAGGTGTCAGGAGACTGCCTCTATTGTTTCCTCTGTTATCACACTGTTATTACATTTCACTTTTTCGCAAAATAGTTCGGTTTTTTTCAAACGATGGAAGAGTACTCCTTGATTTTATTCTGGCTTGAATGAAGCCTTCACGACTCACAGTTGTTGATACAGCAAGAGATGCTTCACTTACGAGTCGTATGCACCATTCAACTGCTCGTGTGACACGGAAAATTCGGTATAGATGGAAAAGCAAGTTCAGATAATTTTTGTGGGTCCATTTCCTAATTTTTTATAATAGGTGGTTCAGTCACTCGCGCTTGATTCCATGCAATTAATTCCGAATAGTATTTAGCAGAAAAGTTTATTTTCGGAACATTGAATGTATGAATTTCTGTTTCTGATAATCCTTCATTTTTAATTTTCAGAATGCTCTTGATTCCCAGTTCTTTGTAAATTAGATTTTCATCTGAGAGTAACGAGAGCAATAAATTCTCTGGGTGGGAGCAGAAAGCGTTCCTTTGAATAACTGTGTCAATGATGCATAATATTTTGTCAGGTAAAAGCCTGGATAACTCTACTAAATTGAACAAATGTCTTGCTCCATCAGCACACGATGACTTTATTTTAATGTTGAACCACATTGGTGCGTTAACTACTCAGTGCGTTGTTATGTATTCAGTCAAAATGCTGAGATTTTCATTGGGCTTTTCTGTTGCAGAGTATAACCTTAAAATAGCGTTAGCCACCTAGCATGCGAAAGTTTACCTGGATCACGGTGTGATGATGAAGCAGGTAAATCACCCGTTTCTATTGCCCATACCATTTCCACAAGATATCTCTGATCTGCACTTGAATCACTGTTGTCACTGTCCATTATCAGAAGGTTATTAGAGATTAGTTTAAATTTCACAATATGTAATCTTTCACAATTTTCTAAACTTTTTCTGATATCACCTTGAAGCCCATGCGGACTGATAGAACATCCATCTAGATCAGTGATTCCCAATGTGGGCATTAACATCCCCTTGGGGGCGATGGAAAGTTACAGGGGAGTGGTGGAAGCTACGGGTATAGGTATAACATAAGATCCTATGGGTTAGATTGCATTGGAAGGCGATGGGAGAAAAAAATTTCTGAAGAAGGGGTCAATGTGGAACAAAAAAGGTTGACAAACTATGATCTAGATGCTTCACAAGATGCCTTAGAGATAACTCATTGAAGTGAAAAAGACAAATAAAACAATGCAAGGGATGGCCTATTTCTTTCTCTATTAATCTGATAACACCATTTTTATAACCACTATTGGTAACAGTTCCGTCTCATCCAATCGCCATCAATTCTTTCGTATCAAAATCTTGCTTCAAAAAATATAGGATTGATGACTTTATATCCCTTGCTATACTGCTTCTTGGAGTTGTGTGACCGAGATAAATTGACCGGTGTTCCTGCAATATAGTTATATGTTCTTCAGATATGGTTCTTCTATGGAAAGAATCACCACCTTTGATATTAGCGAAAGTTTTGTCTTTTCGACCATCAAAATATATTCCTCGCAAATTTATTCTAGGAATTTTATCTTGCATAAAAAAACTCTCTCTGATGCTCTTTCACGCCTTATTTTCATCTGGTCTATTGTTATATTTGGCTTCTCTTTTGTCAATAACCCAACATCTTCCAGCACAGCATTCACAATAATTGCAGCTGATCGATCAGACACACCAGTTCAGATCAGACATCACAAGCAAGAGCAACATTTGGTAATTTAGTTCTCATCTGTGAGGATGATGGTAGAACTTCAAAAGCAAATGAAGTACTTGCTTCGGCACCGATTGATGAACCAGCTTCAGTATTGGTAGATAGAAATGCTAACTTCAACGGTAAACTGTGTTTTGGCTCATATAAATCACTCCTCAGAATCGTTGGATATAGATGAGTTTTCAGTGGTTGATGAACTAGTTTCCGCCGTTTCTTCTTGAGAGGACTTCAAACGGGATACCATTTTCATTTTATTTTGTTCATTGTTTTTCAATTTCTTCATTGTTAGGACATCTACTCGACCAATGGCCATCTTGCATGCACTTCTTTGATCTCGCAAGAAATTGTGCTCTAAATTTGTGACCTTTCTCAACTTGTCACACTTAGTCTTCAAAATCACATTTGCATGCTGCAATGTCAAACAATTTCTGTGCTTCACATTGGAAAGATTTCAAGTTCAACTTGAAAGTTTGAGAATCTTCCCTTGCTTTCATATTTTTCTGAATATTCTTGTATTTACAGTAAGTCTTTGAAAATTTTGCATATCCATTGGTGAGAAACCGTAGGAATTGAAGCAGTTTTCCAAATATTTTCTATCTTTGGCACGATAATTTCAAGAATGTCTGCAATAGCTGGATCTTTTCTTGATTGTTGTGCCTTCATATTGTGCAAATAACGAAGCATAACATTGCCATAGGTGGGCAAGACTCGAGAATCCAACTCTTTAGGATTTCCTAAAATGTCGCAACGATAAAAGCTTCTGGTCGTCATTTTGATTGCTATACACCCTCTCATTTAAGGGGTAGGATTGCAAATGAATACTGAAAACAAGAAAAAACATCAGTGTCACTGAACGAATCACGAGTTCAGGGGAATAGGAAAGCCTTCTAAGTGGTGTCATGCTAGAGAATTCCACACATGCTGAAAACTTTGGGGGTGATGAGGAACCTCAAGAAGTTTGAATTTTTGGGAAAAAAATTAGGAATGGTATTTCTTCACATAAAGGCATATTTTAAATTCTATTACAATGGTAAATTAAAAAAAAAAAAATTTGTTCCACCCTAATAGCCATGTCTAGTTTCCTATAGTATTGGTTCTAAATTGATGATTATCAACTTCCTCCACTTTCGAAGGAAATAAAACTTTTACTGTCAACTTCTGAAAAGGGAGTTCGATCTATGGTCATGCAAAGCTCAGCTAATCATAAATTCCAACTGTTCTAAATCTCCTTTTAATGACAACAAAAGACCACCCATCTGCTCCTGGAAAATATTGCATTTCTCTCTTTCAGATGTTACCTTTCCATTTCCTAAAACATGTTCATAAAAATCACTCAAGTTCCCCCTTTTTCGTTCGCGGTACTAGTCCAAATGTTTTCCAGTAGGTTTTGTATGCAATATGTTCATTTGTGTATGTACGGTTTGTTACAATTTTCAAGTCCACACACATACGTTGCACTCAAGGTAGGCTTGAGACAAAATCACTACCTAAACATTTTTTGGCCTCCTGACCGCCTCGAATTAAAAAACTTCTGTTTCAATTGCTTCATTTTAATGTGTTCAAAGGAAGCTAAATTTTATGTCGTAACATATGTCAAATTTGTTTTGCCCTTTTACCAAGGATTTAGTACTCCTCTTATAATGGGCAGAAATCATTTTCCCATCATTTTACCTCAGATTTGATGCTCCTCCTAAAGAGCACACAATAATAAGTTTTCCTAGTCTTTTTTTGTGTTACCACTTCGGATATGACGCCCCTTCTAAAGCGAGCAGAAATCATTCTGTGTAATTTCTTTCACCCTTTTACGTCAGATTTGGCACTCCTACTAGAGGGGGCAGCAATCATTCCCGCTAATTTCTTTCACCCTTTCAACATCAGATTTCAGGGCTACCCCTCCTATCGTGGGCGCAAATAATTTTTCCTAATATTTTTTTGCCCTTTCACTTGGGATTTGATGCCCTTCTAGAGCACACCCAATGCAACAGAGTCCTTGGTTGCACTACTAGGAAATATACTGAGAAATTGAATTTTCTGGATGTTATGCCGGAAATGATATTTGGAAAGAAAAGTTATTTGCCTCCTCCGGGAATTGATCCACAAATCACTTTTCTTTCCAAATATCAGTTTGGGCATAACATCCAGAAAATTCAATTTCTCAGTATATTTCAGGCCGAAAAAATATCATCTCTTCATACAAAACACCAACTGTGGCGAAAATTGCAGTAGTTAAGGGAGGCTGCTATGACTCCACTCAGTGCTTCATGCTACTAATGTGTGTTATCAGGAATTGAAATGTGTGTCTCTGGTGTATTGGTTAGTGCACTTACCCGGTATGCAAGGGGAGCCAGGTTCGCTTCCCAGAGGTGGCAAATCACTTTTCTTTCCAAATATCAGTTGCGGCATAACATCCAGAAAATTCAATTTCTCAATCTACATTTAGTAACAGATGATCTATGAAAGTTATTGCAACATGAATATTAAGACATTCATGTATATGTGCTCAAAATAGAAATCTTGTCTTTTTTTTTAATCAAAGAATAATAATTATAAAAGTAAGGGGGAAGATCAAAACATAGGGGCAAAATAATTTGATAAGGACATAAAAAACTTATAATACCTTTCGAACACCTTTATACATATAAACATAAAGCTCACGTCCAACATTGAAGCATATACGGTCTCCGTTACCAGATGGATCAGGTAAAGTCACAAATGATACTTTCACCGGCGTATTCACTTGAGCATTAAAACCCACCCTATTAAGTCTTGAGTACTCGGACAATGTCATCAATTTGTATATGCCTTCTCTGGTCATGAATTGAGTTTTCAGTTCATCTTTACCTACCCCGTCACACTGAACCGCCATTTTAACCACAAAACATTAAGACAGAAATTAGAAATCTTAGCATAATCATATTGCCTAGCATCATCAACATTACTTCGGTAGAACTTGTTCAACGAAGAATTATTTAAATTAAAACGGCATGTATTTCTACGTTTTTTTCAGACACTATTACGTGTAACAATTCAGAGCATGTTGTATACATTATTATATCCACAAACTGAAAACGAACAGTTTATAAATCACTCATTTAACAATTCAGCTACTGGTTTAGATATTAATCCTTCCAGCGTCAAGTTGTTTACTTTGGATCATACAGTTAGGAGCCAGTTGTCAGTAGGTGAAAAATATCAGGCCGAAAAAATACAATCTCTTTATACAAAACGCCAACTGGGGCGAAAATTGTACTTAAGGGAGGCAGCTATGACTCCACTCAGCGCTTCACGCTACTAATGCGTGTTATCAGGAATTGAAATGTGTGTCTCTGGTGTATTGGTTAGCGCACTTGCCCGATATTCAAGGGGAGTCAGGTTCGATTCCCGGAGGAGGCAAATCACTTTTTTTTCCAAATATCAGTTTCTGCACACTCAAGGTTGTTGACCCGACTCTTGGGGGGTTGTCTGCGTGGGGATACCAGAAGCTCTAGAGGGTGTGTGTGTATATTGTTATCTGACCAAAATCGCTATGTATTGTATGTATATAGGTGCACTGCCCATTGATTTCTTTCTTTTCAAAAAATAACCATATTATTATTTACACTCAAACCTCCAATTTTTTTCTCATCTCGGTCATGTTTCATGTATATTTTATAGTTATTTTTTGAAATATGTATCTTAAAGCTATTCTAAGAGAATATCTAAGCGAATTCTAAGAGAATATCTAAGCGAATTCTAAGAGAATATCTAAGCGAATTCTAAGAGAATATCTAAGCGAATTCTAAGAGAATATCTAAGCGAATTCTAAGAGAATATCTAAGAGAATATCTAAGCGAATTCTAAGAGAATATCTAAGAGAATTGAGAATATCTAAGAGAATTGAGAATATCTAAGAGAATTGAGAATATCTAAGAGAATTGAGAATATCTAAGAGAATTCTAAGAGAATTGACAATATCTAAGAGAATTGAGAATATCTAAGAGAATCGAGAATATCTAAGAGAATTCTAAGAGAATTGAGAATATCTAAGAGAATTCTAAGAGAATTGAGAATATCTAAGAGAATTCTAAGAGAATTGAGAATATCTAAGAGAATTCTAAGAGAATTGAGAATATCTAAGAGAATTCTAAGAGAATTGAGAATATCTAAGAGAATTCTAAGAGAATTGAGAATATCTAAGAGAATTCTAAGAGAATTGAGAATATCTAAGAGAATTCTAAGAGAATTGAGAATATCTAAGAGAATTCTAAGAGAATTGAGAATATCTAAGAGAATTCTAAGAGAATTGAGAATATCTAAGAGAATTGAGAATATCTAAGAGAATTGAGAATATCTAAGAGAATTGAGAATATCTAAGAGAATTCCTAAGAGAATTCTAAGAGAATATCTAAGAGAATTCTATAAGAGAGATATTCTAAAGATATTCCTTATATTGATGGATATCTAACGCGTTTTGGTGCCTCTTATCATTTGCCCTCCGGTGCCCTAAGACCGCCCATGCGTCAGAGATCCTGGTGACTTCCAATGTTGAAAATATTATCGGTAGCAAATCAAAGCTTCTAGTTAAAATAATAGTTCGCTGCTCAACA
This sequence comes from Pholcus phalangioides, assembly GCF_987345545.1. Taxonomy (NCBI): domain Eukaryota; kingdom Metazoa; phylum Arthropoda; class Arachnida; order Araneae; family Pholcidae; genus Pholcus; species Pholcus phalangioides. The sequence continues at coordinate 31,821,387 of NW_028301604.1, forward strand.
TCGCAATTGCAATGGAAAAAAACATGGACATGTTTGCACAAAGGACTTTTTCACTTTCCAATTGAAAATCATAACTTAACCTTTAAAATTTCCAATCTGCACTTATGGCTGGGCCCATAACCCTTGTTAACAAAGTGTGGTTATGTGCGATTAACAACAAAAGCAATACAAAAATAATGATTAGTAAATTAACAGATTTATTTAATGAAATCATATTGAGCTCTACTTGAAATCATTGAGAAACTAAAGCCCATTGCGTATCTAATACATACTGACAAAAACAATGGCAGCATTAAACTAACACTGACAACACTGTAGGATCCCAGCAGTTCACATATATATATATATACATCTATGTGCGATTGCATCATAATTTGCATATCAGATCGCCTGTTCCAGTTACTATCAAGTTCTTCAATTTGCATGAAAAACGAAAAACAATCCTAACAATTCTTATTTTTCTTTCTTAATTAAGGCTTAAGTTATATCCTTCCTGTACTCTCATATGCTTGTGAAATCTAGGACCCCCATACTTTCTCCAATATAGACAAATTAGAATCCATTCAAAATAAATCTGCCCGCTTCATTCTTAACTGTTGGTTATCCTATGCCTCCTACTCCACCAAACACCAACTCTGGCCATATCGCTATATTGCAACTTACTGCCATTAGTGAGATGGGTTGGAAGTGAAGGCGCTGTCTATCGGTGGTCGCCTCGAGTTCGTTAGGGAAAATATCTTATCTATATCCTCCTTTGGGTTCGAACCTGGGACCATGACAACAACCTTCACGATGGTAGACGAGCATCTTACCACCATGCCACTCGGGCACTATCCTCTGCCTCCGTCACTGAACTCAAGCGCCACCTCAACATGCAACCACTTTTTACCTGTAGACATATCTCTCGATTAACTTTCTTTTTCAAAATCCTTCATGGCTATTTTCATATTGACTCCTCCAATTTTCTAACTCCAGCTTCATACTTTTCCAATATAATTAACTATTCCCCAAAATTGAAACCCATCTTTGCATCCACAGATTGTTTAAAATTTAGTTTCATTCCTTGATTAATAACGAATTGGAACAACCTCCCATCAAACATTATTGATTGTACAACAGTTTCTGATTTCTTTTGTAACATCAGTCATCTCCTCTGTCAAATTTCACCGCATTCTCTTGTATAGGCCTCGGCCAAGCAATATTGTATAAATAATGATTAATAGTTATTCAAATAATAATTAGGTAAGAAAAAAAAAACCATTACTCTGCATGTTAATTATCCAGCCAACACCACCTATAGAAGAAGGCCTCTGCACAATGCTTGTGATATTATTGAAGAAGGCCATTTCACCTGCTGCCATTGGATATAGCAGGCCAATGCATGTGATACCTTTACCTTTTTTTTTTTGCAGTATACCCAATGGCCTTCTTCAGTGATGTCACAAGCTTCATGCCGAGGCCTTCTATAGGTGGTGTTGCTCCAGCCTGAAGCCCCGAAACAATTTACATAATTTTCGTTTTTTAACAATATAGAGGTCCCTGCCTAGAGCCCTGCTGCAGGTTGTGATGGCCATTGCTCGAACCTTCATGGCAATTGATTCATTTTTGACTCATATTTGGGGGTGAAGGGTCATATGGTGTTTGGGGCGGCGGATCAGTAAGCAGAGCATGAACACCCTTCCCCCCACGCGAGCTTTCATGACAAAATAAAGGTGGAATCACATTGTGCTAAATATAATATTGATGCAGCAGTTATTTGCTTTATTCATTTTCGAAAGCTATGGCAAGCCTGCATACATAAACTAAGCCTAGGATTTTATCAAATCTGCCATACATCAGATAAACGTCCAGTGTCACAAGTGTTAAAAAGATCCAGTGTGTCATCCAAAATGTCGCTGCAAGTCGTTTGCTGTGCACAGAATAAACACCTGGCTCTGTATTGTTGTATCAGACAATAGGAAGAATATATATGTATACAATTGTCACGATTTAACCTAGGTTCCTTGTGGTCCAGTCAGGCCCTGACTTAGACAGTTGCGGTCACATCTGGCTGCAATTTTTACAAATAAACTCTTCTTCCTCAGCAAATAAATGGGTAATTTTTTGTGAAAATTTCATTTTTCTTTGGAAAAAAATAGGGCTTTCAGTTTCAATACCCTAAAATTACTTTTGCTGTAGGGTTTTGCTATCTCAGTAGTCGAGTTCAGAAAAAAGAAGAGTGTATGCAGGAGGTCCTTCCAGGGTTGGTAAAAAAACCGGGTTTTTTTGGTTTAAATAGTATTAACATTAAAAACAATGAAATTTCTGAAAAATCATTCAAACTTCCAATAATTAACTAAAATAAAATGTTTATTAATGTAATTAACACTATTCCCATGCTAATTAATAAATAAATATTTATTACATTTTAACAAAAACCAACTTTTGCAATTTAATTATTTTTTGCTTAACTCAATGGATTACTGTGTGTTTGAAAATTCTTTTAATGTTGTTATTAATCATATAATATATAAAGGTTTTTCTCCAGTTACTTTCAGTATGCTTAATTAGGAAGCTATTTTGAAAAAAGTAATAAAAATTAGGTGAATATAATGTATTTAATGAAGCATAAATAATGCAGATTAATTAGCAATGATTTACGATATACAGGGTGATTATAACTAAGGTTCTGATTTCAAAACACTGTAAAAAAAGAACGATTGTCAGAATGACTTGAAAATTGACATGAATATTCCTAAAAAAATTCAATTTTATTTGATAAAGGGGAAAAAATACTTAAAAATGTAAAATTAATGACATCATCCAACATGTGGGAAATTCGCTCGCAGAATGGAAACGATAGCCAGTCATGGCAGAATGATAATTATAGCATTTCATGATTTCATAATTAATGGAAACATCACAAAAAAAACAAAGTAATCAAACAACTACAACTTACTCAAGAAATGTTAAATATGTTGTCCACCGTGTTCTGGATATGAGGTGAAAGCACAAAAATTCTTGTTCAACAACAGAGTATGCCATGGTCATGATGTGGATGCGCTTGCAATTCACATTTATTGAACCAACCTCCCCCCCCCCTCCAATTAATATTCCCGAGGAACTTCTAACATATAGGGGATGCGCTGGAGATTGCAATTCACCAAAGTTTGCAATCTGACCACTGCTCATAACATTTTGTGGTACCCCCCACAGCCAGAAGTTGCAAGGGTTAAGGTCAAGTGAACTGACGGCCAGCCAAGTGTGGTGCCATCCTGTTATTGTCAAAATGGGTCTTCAGCAGCTGCTTTGCTGGTATTGCAATGTACATCTTGATTGAAGTTGTTCTATACACACACTGATGCTGTGGAAGGGCCGAAATGATGTGGACAAAATAGATTATACTGCTGGCCAAGTACAGCATCATCTACTTGCATATTTTGCACTACTTGCACTTTTTCCCTTTTGTGAAAGAAATTTCCATTGCTTCAGGAGTATCCACATGGAAATTTTCAAGTCATTCTGACCAGTACTTATTGTATAGTTTTGGAGAATCAAAACTTAAATTATAATTACCCTGTATGTAGCTGATTATTTTTCATAAATCTGTTACTACTACTATACAGTAGAACCTTGATTAACTGGGCTTAATAGTGTGTGTGTGAAAGTATAAAAAAAACAACTATTGAAAATATTAAGACTGGGAGATATACAGTAGGAGATGTGCTACTTCTTACGGGAAAAAAAAATGAAAATGTATGTGAGGTAATGTAACAACTAGTACGCTAGTCTTTGTCCTTTAAGGACAGCTGGTGTCTTTATTGGATTATAGGACCACCTCCCCTAGCATGATGGTGTCACTACTGTAGCTGCTTCTTTGTGAAGGGAAAAAGAAACCCTGTGAGATAATACACCACTACATTTAGATGTGTGATGCAATCCTTATTCATAAATTTGCTAAAGATAGAGCATCAGAATGTAGCCAAAGGTTAGAAAATGTTGTAAGAATGAGAAATTTTGGCTTTTATATATAACTTTAAATGACTAAGATACTTCATATGAAAAATATATATATTCTGGCCACTTTTATGAGACTTATGTCATTTAAAGATATACCATCAGAATGTACCCAAGGATATAAAATGTGGTAAAAATGAAACATTTTGGCTAATAATGAACCAATATGATATTTTTCAAGGAAAAAAATTATATTTAGGCAACTTTTATTTGATTTTTTGAAAAAAACCACTTGGTTAAAACCAAGGTTTAAACCATGGTTTAAACCAACGTGGTTTAAACCAAACAACCCTGGTTTTCAATCTTTCAGACCTTTCAGATCGAATCTCGTGAATTTCAAAATTTCTTTAAAACAATCTCTTGTCATTGTTTGGGGAAATTGTAATTGTAATCTATTGTAATTAGAAAAATGTCAAACGTGTATTGATGCTAGTAGGGTGGAAGGCCAAAAATGTTAAGTTTCATTGAATACATTTACTAAACTGAAAAGAAAAAGATTTAAGGTGGGCAATATTTGGAGAAGCATCACACAAGAGTTTTGCATAAAGGAAAGTGACAGATATCAGTCCTTTGCCATAAATTCACCCCCCCCTCTAATTTGCATATACAAAGCTGTTGTCATGCAGAAAGTTTTTCTTTTGGCTAATAATGAACCAATATGATATTTTTCAAGGAAAAAAATGATATTTAGGCAACTTTTATTTGATTTTTTGAAAAAAACCACTTGGTTTAAACCAAACAACCCTGGGTCCTTCTTTACTCCTTAAGAAAAAAATAAAGTCTGTCCTCTTTCTGTCACTAAAGCGGAACAGGGTCAGATTAACAAAATTAGCATATGCTTAGAGAGAAAAGGAGCAACACACAAAGAAATTTTTTTTTCTTTGGCGTGTCTTTTGATGGGGCTATTAATAGGAAAAAGTGGGCCAAACCTGATACCAAAGTCTACATTATTCTGAACATGAAAAGAAAATTAAACACAACTAGTCATGCCGCTTCAATGGATATTCAACTACCTGTGTGAATATAAGCAATTTTTTTTGGTTAAAATTTTTCCTTTATTATGATTTTATTTCTGAAAAAAAGGCAAATACCTGGTTTTAACCCATCCATGGAGCAAAACCAGGTATCCATTGAAATACATGTATAAAAATGGGAAATAAAGTATAAATGAAAATTGTCAATACACACACACATCAGAATTTTCAGTGGTAAATGACCAAAAAAATAAAAATAACCACAAACTTGACAATTCCTAAAATATGAATCATTGCACTAAAATGCTTAAAATACAACCAAATAGTTTCAGAATGTCTGAAATATGAATTTTCATTTAAAAAAATAACACAAAAATCTGTGCTATACTGATCACCTTAGTAAGGAAATAGTTTTATTTTTTTGTAACTCATTTTTCTCTTACAGATCAGTTATGTCTAATTTTAATACATCAACTTCACCAAATGACAGTTGTGATTCGTTTTCAAGAATGCAACAGCATTATTGGACAACTAAGCAGGCTGTTTTCCAAAAACTAGGAAAGAAAGAAGATGACTGTATTACAGCTAGTGACATCGGATTAGATTTAAAACTTGAAGTAAGAAAACCATTGTGGTTTTTGTCAGTTTTTGAAAAATAAGTACAGTGGGATTTGCATTTAAGATGCTTATGATGAACAATTTTTTAAAAAAATCTGATGGTTTGCTAATGTACATTTCGATTTTAAAAAGATATAGTTTCACAGAAATTAAGTGCTAGTAAAAAGAATATATCTTGAAATTTATATTTGGCATGCTTACAGTTGGTAAACTAACATGTATGCTATAATTTAAGATTTTCTTTAAAATTTGAATACAACAAAAATATACCATGTCCTCTAACATTAGCCGGCATGCTGTTAAACTCGAGTGACACCAGATTTTTGAATTGCAGTATCTGGTTCATTCCCAGCATGCTTGGGAAAGTGAAGTTCAATAAGGATCACTGTATGCATTCAGACAATTCAGTGGATTTTTTTAATAAAGATGGTCAAACCCCAATATAATGAACTCTGATTCAACAAATTCTTAGATTTAACAAATTTTCTGAAATTCAGATGAAAATTGAGGTCAAACCCCATTTATTAGCAAATAAAAATTCTGGCTATAACAAATTTTTTTCGAACTATCCTCAATTTTTTTTCATATTTCTCATCACCCATAAACCACAATCCGAAGATTTGATTTCCCAGGATTACATCATCAGCTCTTCTTTATTGACAAAAAGGAAGGCAGTAATCTGTTGGTTTTTTTTAGTGAAGGCGGCAACAAAGCCATTTAGTGTATGCCTGGGCATACACTAAATTGTAATGCATAATTACAATCCCTACATTCTTAGCAACACAAGAGGCATTAACATGCAGGGTTTTGGTTACTACAAGCAAGAAAGAAGATAACAATGTCATGAGGGGGCTGGAGCTTTTGGCAAAACTCAATTTTGTCAAATAAACTCGCTGGGCACTTTTTAGTTGACACTTCAGTGGAGCTGCTCGAATGCAGCATTGCCAACTTTGATACCGTGAAACTGGGAAATCTTGTGCATAAATTGAAAAATGTGTCCTTTATTTTCCGGGACAGAATTAATTTTTTTCATGGTATTTGGCTAGTTCATCATTATAGTGAAACAGCTAATTTTGTCAAGAATACTAAGAATTTTGAAAATTTCAATCTTGAGTTAGTGATTTAACGCGAGTTAAGCATCATTCAAATGTCTTTTTTTTTTTAATGTGGTTACCCTGTCTAAATCCCTTTTTTTTTTATATATAAATAGCCCCAAAGCAGAATGTGCCAAAATGTGCAACGTACATCGCAGAACAACCAGTGCTGTTGCAGAACAATCTGGAAGAATTTTAAGAATAGTGTAGAAAAACGCTATTATGTACATGCAAATTTTTACCGCAGAACATTTTCAGTCAGCTGAGGGCTCGTTGCAGAACGTCGCAAAACATTCTGTTTTGGGGATAAATAGTATGGTAATAAATTCTTTAATAAATTTTTACAAGTAAAGTAACAGATATTGAAAAAGAAATATTAAAAAATAATTAGTTTATAAAAAAATTATTTTCAAAGGTTTTTAATTAGAAAAAGAATTAAATTTTTCTGTAGAAAAATATGCCTTTTTTTCAACAAACACTTTTCCATTCTTCAAAATGTCATTGCTGGTGTACTATATACAGGGTGTCCACTCTTATTGTCCAATGGCTATTTCCTGAACCATTGATTTTAGAGACAACTTTATATTAGAAAAATGTTTTAAATAATGTCACCTATCATCTCTTAAATACTATTCAAATGAAAAAAAATTATGAATAAAAAAGTTAAATTTAAAATTTTAAAACAGTTCCCCGTCTTCTAACTCCAATTAGAAACTTGTTGCCCTGTCTTGAGGCCAACAAAAAAAATTTTATGCTTCTAAGTGAAATATACGCTGAGAAATTTGAATTAAAAAACTGGAGAAGAAAAGGGGAAAGAACAGCATAAACTAACGAACAATGTGCTCTTTTCCTTCATTTATACTGTTTTTTTTTTTACTGATTTTAGAATTTTCAGTGAATATTGTACTTAGAAACAGAAATTTTTTGTTGGCCTCCGGAGAGACAGGGCAACAACTTTCTGATTTGAAGTTAAAGGACAGAGGGAACCGTAAAGTTTGTAACTTTTTATTGATGATTTTTTTGTTTGAATGGCATTTAAGATAATAGATGACATCATTTGAAACATTTTTTCTAATCGAAAATTGTTTCTCAACCAATGATTAAGGAAATAGCCATTGGACAATAATAAGAGTGGGCAACCTGTATATACGGATTATAGGATGAAATTTTTTTTTTTGAAATTTGTATCAAATTTTTTTGTCACCATGGATTATTTGCAGGAAATTGCAGAGTTTTTATTAAAATTTGAAGTTACACAACTGTCAGTGTTGACCACATGAATTATAAATTGCAACTGAAAAAAAAGTCTGTGGGAGAAATTTTGTCTCAAATTTTTAAAAATCAAAACACTCTTAACCCTCTGACTACTCAATTTGTGGACCGAAATTGCTTCAAAAATTGTCTAATGTTTTTCACTCAAAAAGTGAAGTTTGAGCGGTAATACCACATGCATTCAAATACCGCAATTTAGTGGACAACTAATGACATCTGTTGGCCAAAATATAAATGAAACGTCTAATACTGTATATAATTTATTTCAGTGGTTAAACGGGCAAGAAACGGGATGCGCTCCTCAATAAAGGAAAAAAAAAACACATGCCCGCGAGATGAGCAGATTTTGCTATATTTGAGTTGCCCATGGAAATCGCGGGATGAGCAGCCAGAGGGTTAAAGATTGCCTGATAAACTCTCGGAAAAGTATCATTGAAAAAAGTAATTTTTGGCCCTTAAAATGACATTTTTGAAATTAATAAAAAAAGAAATTTATATTATATTGTCTTTATAATATTATATATTATTGTCCTTATTGGCACACAGGCTTGAGTTATGAAGAGAGAATTCATTTTTTGTATATATTTACATTGGATGAATGTGCAGGTGTCTGGGAGATATGATCGAAGTGTTCAAAATTTTCAATGGGATGGATAGGATGGACCAAAAATTATTAGTACACTGTCAAGGGGACACCAGTATCAATTAGAAAGGGACAATTCTAGGTTATTGTGTCACAGGGAATTTTTCTCTAATAGGGTTGTTAATAAATGGAATAGCTTACCCCGGGAGGTAGTAAATTCTAACACAATTGACACATTTAAAAAGAAATACGATAAACATGTTGGGGTAAATTGAGAAGCTATCCATACTTGAAATAAGACAACCATAAGTATTCTTTACGGGCATTATATAATATTTCATCATGTGTATATATATTGTTTGCAATTGCATTTTTAATTGGGTTGCTGTATTTTTGAAATATGACATCCATATTCGTTATGGGCATCTTTTTCTCAGCCACCTCGGTGGGCATTTTGCCTGTTGTGGCGTATTTGTATTTAAAACAAGAATTAAAAAAACCACCGGCAACCACATGAGAAAATGAAACGATAAAGAAAAAAACACTCATTTTTGCCAAGTATTTCACTATGAGTGACATAATGGTTCATCATTCATTTCAGTCAATCACAATGTGCTAAATTTCTATAATATAGCTAGGAATGTAGGGTGTGTTTATATGCTGTCCATAAAAGTATCAGTGGCCAGTTATGTACACTGTACACCAATACTGTGCCAGAAAACATTGCGCTGTTAACTTGTTCAGATTTTCCGTGAAAAAACGAAGTTCAAGTTTGGGTTATGTCTTAACAAGCAAAGAATGGTTTGTCATCAAAGAGAGTTTTTCGGTTCACGAATAAATGAGAATTTTGAACAAATTTGCTAAATATGTTGGACGTACCAAACAAACTTCTATCAAGCAATTTTTTCATGCATCTTGACTTAATGCTTAAGTTTATATATTTTTCATCAATTATTGTGTCAGAAATGTGTTGTAACAGCAACCCAAAAGTAAATATCTATCACAATGTGACGTTTAGAGTGTGTTTATTCTCCTGATAAATTTGACCCCAATTTAACAATTTCCCTGATTTAACAAATAAAATTGTTTTGTCTGATTCATTAAATCAGAGTTCGACTATTTAAAAACTTTCCGGAATCTGATTCTAATCCTCCAGCATGCCGGCTAATGCAGGAGAATACGGTATAATCATAAGAAGCAGCAAATACAGAAGTTAAATATGTCAATGGTATTCAACTTCTCACTGTTCCATGGCCAACATAATGGTCAGTTACAGTGTTGTGGGCCGCACTAGAGGCAACACTCCGGTGTATAAGCTGCACCATTAAAATGGTGAAATTAAGCAATTTAGTTAAAATTTTTAAGCATGAGTTCAGCTTCATAAATCAATGCATATTTTATCATTTTTCTTTTTATGTCTTCAGCTTGATGCAATGAATCAAAAATTACTGTTTCTTCTACAAATTATTTCATACAACTGTATCCATAGTTTGAATTTTACAGATGCAACATTTTCTCCATATTTTTCTGTAATTCCTCTCTTAATACCTTGGTTTTTAGTTTTATTTCCTTCCTTCAAAGAATTATAAATTCCTAAGCCCTGCTCTGCCTGCAAGAAGCCAAAGGCCAATCTTTTTAACTGAGACAAAAAATTCTTCACTGATTCACCTGGCAGTTGCTTACACGTGGTAAATCTTTGAAGCCTACAAGCTAACAGGATCTCTTCCTCAAAATGTGTTAAAAACCTAGCCTTGAAAGTCTCAAAATTTGTTTAAGAGGATACATCAGGGTTATCAACAAGAAATTCCACCGCCTTACCCTTCAATTTAGCTTTCATCACAATTATCTTAACATCATCCCAATTCGCTAATGCAGCTATATCCTCATAATTTTTAATGAAAACAGAAGCTGTTAAAGTATCTTCTGCTCTACTTTAACTCCCCTAAGAATGAAAAATATCCTGCAATAAGATTAACTAATGCCCAACCCATAGAACCCTTCGAAGAATTTACATCCCCAAAATTTCTTCATTTGCCATTATTTCTAACTATAATTAATACCAAATTACTAAACATGGACACAGCAGTAGTTCTCATTAAGATTCATAAAAAAAAAACTAACATATCCCAAACAATCAACTTTCCCCACTAATAAATGAATACATAAAATTTAACAATTAACAAAGCTCATAAAATACATAACACTAATCATACTGGATATGGATCCTGGTCACGGCACCACTGTAATTGAATCGATTGGTGAATGGGCATAAAAAGGGAAAACAAATCATCTACGGTTATGGAATTTTTTTTTTTGCGTTTTGTATTGACCAACAAAAATTAATGTCACACAGTGGGGTTAACAATAACAAATTAATTTATTAAATTATCAAATAAAAATTAGGATTATCCAAAGAGGAGATCCACATTTTTTTATTACTATTAAGAATATATCACCTTGACATGGCAAATACTAAATGATTAAGTATCTCGATAAGTAATAAATGATTAGAAATTCTCGATTTGAGTGATAATTTTGATGAAATTGATATGGCACTCGCCACCAATTATCCATCTTTTGGATGCATCTCAACCCTGGTCCTTCACTTCACAAGATCTTTCCTCATTCTCTCTCTAACCTCCACCTTGAACCTCCTTCTCACACTTCGACTACAGGGAAAAGACTTCGTTTATCACACCACCCCACTTTATCATAGGCGTAAACTTGTATCTGGCCCAAGCCCCCCAACATTTTTGAAGAGCCGGCTTGCCCCCCCCCAAAATTCGAGCGGATATGTTTCGCACACTTGGCTCAGAAAAAACTTTGACAAAAAATTTCTCTAAATAGTAGAAATCATCTGCTTGAAATTTATTTTATTTTTCTTTAGAATCTCAATGCACTTGTTCTGTGACAATAGTAGTCTTAATCTCACAATCACCCCAGCATCCATCCATCCTAAATTGCATCCTCCTAGAGTGCTGCCTGAAGACACCTTTGGAGATAACTTGGGGGAAAATCCTTTCACTTGCTTGTACTATCGGTAACAGCATCTCTTCTTCTTTTGTTGAGTGTGACCTTGGAAGGGACATGGGGACATGAGACAACAGAAAAAAAGAAAAAAGTGAGAGGAGGTAAAGTGAACAATGATTAAGCTTATTAACAAGATTGAAGGCTGTAACATTTTTTTGAGCCTTCACAACAGAGGCGCCAACATGGAGAAATTAACATTGGGTGGGGAGAGAGCACTGAAAGTTGCTGGCCGTCTCGTATATTCTTCCCCCCACGACAAAAATGATCCTGTCTCCGTTGAACCAGGCTTTTGGACTGAGATCTTTTGCGAGGATCCCGATTTTTCACAGGGAGGTGCTTGGAACCTGTCATAGGCATAAACTTGTATTAGGCCAATGGGATCGAAGATCCCCCCTATTAATTTTGGAGAGCTAGCTCAACCCCCCCCCCCCAAAAAGTCGCATGGATGCGTTTTCCACATCTAGACTCTGAATAATCACGTCACGTCAGTACAGTGTGTTTCGGCCTTTATACGAAGCTGTGACATGTAAAAAGAGTGGCGATTTTTCCACAAAAACTTTTTTTCCAGCCATTTTTCAGGATACGACTTATTTATCGGAAATTATTGTACTTTTTTCTACGTTCCAATGTAAATTAAATTTTGGAATTTCTAAAAAGTATGTAGTATTTCTTACTTACGTTATTCAAAATTGTTGAATTATTTTCAAGGTTTTAATAGGGTTCCTCCTTTCACTGTCACTTCTTTTTTTACGGACGAATTTCTTTTTGTCCCGCCGATGACCGCTAAGGGGGGGGGTTTACATACCCTTTTTACGTTCACAGTACTCTTAGAAATTTGAAATATATTGCGGCATCTCAGTCTCGATCTCGAGGATTCATTTTGATGCTTTCCTTTCCCCCCCCCCACAATAAAATGATCTTCACTCCTAGTTACAGCCCGTCCGTGGCATCTAGTGGTGTGTTTACCGGCGGAGGGAAGGGCATTCAGCGGGCTATAAGCAGGGCCATGGACTCCCACATACTGGAGAAGGGATTCTAGCCTGGGATCTTTGGCGGGCCCCTGAAGCCAAACTTTTCACAGGTAATGTATAAATAGCATGAAAAACTAAAAATGATGGTAATTATCTTAGGCTATAACTAGGCTGCGGCAATCGAGATAATGCTCCAGGAACCTGAGCCAAATGGTGGCCCCAACAAAAAAAAATTACACTTATTTTGCCCATTTCTTAAAATCTTTGACAGTTTCTTATTCTGCAAAATGAGAAGAGAAGGGGGGGGGGACGAACCCCTCCTTTTTTGAGTACAACCCTTTCAAGGGTGCCCCCCATGAAAAACTCTGCACCGGGGCCCCGAGAAGGCTTGCTATGGCCCCAGAGCCTAAATTTTTGGGAGAAAGAAGACGGGAAGAGAAAAGAAAAAAAAATCAGTTTCCGAAATTCTTCCAAACATTTAAAAATGTTTTTATTCCATGTATTTGAGGGTTTTTTTCATGATTTAAGGGACCTTCAGCTGCACCTTCTGCAGCTGACAAAGAACATTTCAATAGGGTTCAGTTTCGGCTGCTTCAATGCAGGTTTTCTGAATACAAGCACCATTTCCTAATTAGAAGGACAGGGAGTGTATAGCCATATATTCTAGAAACCTTGGTGTATAGCGTGTCGCCTACATGGGGGAATATGTCACCTGGAAGCATCCATCCATATGGGGACTCCGAAAATGAAAACTACTTTCTTTTTGATGCCACCGGCACCGGTCAGGGCTTTAGTAAACATTTTTTTTCTTCTCTTCTGTTTCTTTATTTGCGCTTAATGGATGGCCATCAGTGAAACAGGGATGCCGACAGAAGCAGTTCCATAGATGATCCTAATTGGAATATAAAGAAATTGCTGTGGTAAAAAAAATTGGCTATAGACGGGGTTTGTGGTTCTGCAGAATAAGAATAGCTTTGTTTGGATCCCCTTGAAGTGAATACCTTGTTTTTCCCTGAAGAAACCCCACAAATGTTGAGATAGGCAGTTCCATGGTATTTTATGGTTTGTGTGGACCACATTCGGTTGTGCATGTACAGTATAACCTTCTGTTAGTAGAACATGTATTACAAGAAAAAACGGAACAGTTCCTCGTGATTCCGCACAGTTTCCTGACAGAAAAAGTAAGCAATATTAAATATAGTTACACCTTTTGGATAAATTCATGCATTTTAAGCATTTTCTTCAATGATAATTTATTCAGAATCTTCAAAAACAATCTAGATACAGTAGTTTACAGCCCGGTCATACGTATAATTAATAAAGCGTAGTAAAAGAATTTTGTTTTCTGTTAGACATATCAATAAATTAATAAAACTTATATTTAAAATTCATTTAAGAAAAATTTAAAATTCATTTGGCTTGCCTACTTAGAAAAGTGACAATATTTAAATCGAGTTTTTATTAAGAAATTTATGCAACTAAAAAAAAATTGTTTTTCTAATTTAAAACCTGATATATGACTCAATATATGAGAGTAAAATAAATCTTAAATAAGTGAAATGTAATTTCATTTTGAGCGAAATATATACGCTGTATCATAAAATATAAATAAATACAGGGCTTGACGAATCAGAAAAAAATTTAAGCGGCAGCCAAATTCCGTAGGAGCCAAGCATGGTTTTTCATGAGAAAAGTGTCTTAAATAATCTTTTTTCGACATTTCTGGGAATTGATGACCCCTTCCCAGGGCCGCAACTAGGTACTTAGTTATCTGGGGCAAGCCAGAACTTTGGCTCCCCTTAGTAGAAGAAACAGTTAAAAATTGAATTCTCTCTCGATTCTCATTCTGGTCCAGCGTCTCGAACACCAGACCCGCCTGCTCTCTCTACTTGCGGCTCTGCTCCTTTCCATATTGAAAGACAGTTAATTATGGAATCAGAAAATTTTGAGCCATCCCTAGATTCTGATTTAGCAATCACATATACAAAATTTTAGGCGTCAATACAAATTTTCCAGTCGCCATGGTGACCTGCCGCCTGGGATTTGGCCAACCCTGGAATAAATAAAGATGTATATACTGTATATATTTTTTGGATTTACTCTTGCATTCTTTGTATATACTCGTTTTCGTAACCCCGCCCAGGGATTTCGGGATTCATGAGATCTGGGGGGGGGGGACCCAGGGGATTTCGTTACAACGTGAACTTTTATTGTATTATGAGCAATATTAATTTGAATTAATCTTCTTCCTAAAAATAATCTTCCTTCGGAAATGAATAAATCTTCTTCCTTCTAATTAATCTTCCGCACAACTTGAAAATATATTATGAAAATTCTTCAGTTAAATACATTTACACACACATTAATGCTAAAAAGAGGTTAAAATATGCAAGGGCGTAGCCAGAAATTTCATTTGGGGAACAAAGTGATAGAACAATAGATTTGGCCATCTTTTTCCCTTTCTTCGGTCATTTTCTCAGATTTGGGGGGGGGCAGACCCAGCAAGTCCCCCCCCCGCTACACCCTTAAAAATATGTAAATGCTAAAAAAAGCACTATTCTCAACAAATTTATAAATACAGTGCAAAAGAAATCAAAAATAAAAAGGTCAATTTCCCGTCTCCCACTGGGTGACCTTTCATTAAATCAAGTTGTATAATAACCAAGAATGGCCACTAAAGCAGTGTTTTCCAAAGTGTGAAATATCGCCACCTGGGGGGAAGGGGGTGATGAGGGTCCTGAGGGTCGGTAGAAACTGTGGGTTTAGTATAAGATCCTATGGGTGGGGCTTGAGTTGGGTGAGATGAAAAAGAATTTTTTTTTTTAAAGAAGGGCTATGGAACAAAACGTTTGGGAAACTTTTCACTGAAGCAGCGTTTCTCAACCGGTGCTCCGTGTGCACTTCCCGGGGGCTCCGCCGCCACTCGAAGAAAATAAAATAAATCAGTAAATTTGATAAATGAATAAAAGAGGA
The DNA here is from genome assembly GCF_987345545.1 of Pholcus phalangioides. Classification (NCBI taxonomy): domain Eukaryota; kingdom Metazoa; phylum Arthropoda; class Arachnida; order Araneae; family Pholcidae; genus Pholcus; species Pholcus phalangioides. Next base: position 31,836,898 of record NW_028301604.1, read on the forward strand.
GCCTACAGGGCTCCGCCATAGAAATTTTACGCCAAATAGAGGCGACCATTGATGCATATTTGTGTTTGAGTACAGGTGATCATTTGTGGAGATTTTACTGCATTTAGGAAAATATAATGGAACCCTTCCTATACGTCTCCCTATTACGTTTCTGACCTTACTCATTTGCACAACATTTGGCTTCAGTTGCTATACATTCCTATACATTATCCCTGTATACGGGGCCTAATTTCTGCATGGGCAAATGAAGCCTTCATAACTTTGAGCCCCAGAAATTCAAACAACATACATTCACTGACTAATTAACATCTTTGACTCTTGCCGCAAGATCCTTCTAATTCCTGCTTTACCCAGGGCCTTGCCTGTATACACTTCAATTAATCAACGTTTTCACTTCGATTCAAACTCACAAGTCTTTGGAAAAAAACATTTTTATCAATCAAATATCAAATAATTTTTCAATTGGTAAAACCGTGTCATTGAAATACAGTGTTTCCTGGTTTTCAAAAACACATCATGAAGAAACGTTATAAGCGGAAAACTAAGCGGGATCGACTGTAGTTTCTCATGCATATTTTTTATTGAAAAAGCCATAAAATTTACATCAATTTAGATTGAACGGGCTATGGTATGCTGATAGCCAGGGCTGTAACTATAGGATCTTTGCCGACCGGGGCAAATATGATTTTGCCGCCCCTACATTCGATAATTTTGTAACGGTGTTCTCTGTTCCCACCTAAAACTGCCGCCCCCTAAATTTTGTTACCCGGGGCAGTTGCCTCCTCTCCATCTCCGGCCCTGCTGATAGCAAACATGTACACTATTAGGTCTTTCTTTAAGAGAAAAATCTTTCAACAACGGAACTCAATACGTCATCTACTTTTTGCTTAGATATAGAAGCAAAAAGCAAAACAAACAAGTATAGGACGTTTTATATAAGGTTTACATAACGTTTTTTTTCTGTTGAATCTTTAAATGAATACCATAAAATTGTTTCAGACTTTAGCAACAGTAATGTTATGATAGTATAATATTTCTTCTCAATCATATGATTTTGAATCAAAACGACAGATTTTTTACATTTTTTTTTTTTTTTGAGAAACGTCTGTAAAAAAGGGGGGGGGAGGTAATTTTCGAAAAAAAGTTCTAGTTATACGGTTTTTGCATTTGTACAACGCATCGTACAAACGAGGTTCTATTATTTGACTCAGAGCGCCCCCCAACATTTTTAATAAGTTTACGCCTATGCCTTATATTTGTCCGATGTTATTAGCGGCCCTTCTGAAGAACTGCTTTTTGGAACTTGCCAGTTCCCTTCATGTCGACATCTCTATTATTTCCAAAGTCCATCCAGGCACAAGAAACTGTAACACCATCTGCGGCTCGCGGTGTTACTTAAAATTGCAATTTCATTTGAATCTTGTAATGCGAGACAAATTTCTTTTATCACACTCACTACTTTATGTATATGCCTCTATTATGTTTAGTGACTGTTTAAACCACCAAAGTGAACATTTTGAATGCAGAATCCCTAAACAGACAATAGTTTTGCCACTTAATGTCATGACTTTGGTGGTGGTAGCTAAAGTAAACAGCCCATCCCTCTTTGCAGCAAGTTCTCTCATGTTATGCATATACTCATACAGTCCGAAAGCAGTTCTGGAACATATTTTTCGGAACCTCGCCTCTTTGTGTTCGGTCTAATGACCATAGGCGGAGATAGACTTGGAAGTCTGTGGGGGCACGATGATGATGTCAATTCATATATGCACCATTAGATCAGTCGACTTCACCTTTGATGCTGGGGGGGGGGGGGCAGGCTGCCTGATCTAGTCAGCTTGGAAAAACAAAATCACAAAGATGATGAACATCAATGTGTGCCGCTAAGAGACGGTTGTCTTGTCAGATGCCCAAGACGGATTACTGCCATGTCAGACTCTGTGCTTTGTGTCGCGATAGACTCCCATACAGAGACTTGAAATGAGTAGTGCACATGTCATATGAACGACTGACTTCTGTGTTATTTAGGGAAAGAACAGAACTTCTTTGCATTGTTTTCGGGTTTGAACGAAGCATCTAGGTTAGTGAACTAAGGAAAAAAAAAATGGAGACTATTCTGAAAGTGTTTTGTGTACTATCTTTCCATAGCAAATCTTTTTCTTTTCCTCTCCCTACATTTTATTGTTGAGATACATATTTATTTTGTTTGTATGTGTTTACATATATATCGTAATACTGGAAGGTGTGATGCATGGGATTAAAGTTTATCATTGTGTTGCCTAAGAGCAAATTAATAGTTATGCATGTAATCTGTATAACCAATGTATATATAGAGTATAATTTTATATTACGAAGGTTTTTTAACAACTGGCTGTTGCGAAGATATATTTCGGAAAGAGAGAAAATTCAACTGCCCCTGCGGGGAATCGAACCCATGTCCTTTCACTTTCTGGGTGAACGCCCTAGACCACTAGACTACAGAGGCACAGAATCTCTCAATCTTTCCTTGGAGCTCGTGTACATTGATAGGGATCGTACATGGACGGCCGGACCCGACTCAGGCCAAGCTCACGACTGCTGACGTTGCCACCAGATGGCGACTTGTACAAGGATGACGTCACTCTCCGCTACCATACGAAGGTTTTTAACAACTGGCTGTTGCAAAGATATATTTTGGAAAGAGAGAAAATTCAACTGCCCCTGCGGGGAATCGAACCCACGTCCTTTCACTTTCCGGGTGAACGCCAGACCACTAGACCATGTACGGTCCCTTTCAGTGTACACGAGCTCCAAGGAAAGATTGAGAGATTCTGTGCCTCTGTAGTCTAGTGGTCTAGGGCGTTCACCCGGAAAGTGAAAGGACGTGGGTTCGATTCCCTGCAGGGGCAGTTGAATTTTCTCTCTTTCCGAAATATATCTTCGCAACAGCCAGTTGTTAAAAACCTTCGTATGGTAGCGGAGAGTGACGTCATCCTTGTATAATTGTATATTGTTTTTTTAGCATAAAATAGGTTGACAAGTATGTTTTTGCTGAATTTGAGTTTTACAGGGAATTGATATGCTAGAGAGAAATAATTATGGAGATTGGGACCTCACACCACCATTAGGATATGGTGGAGTATCTATAAATCTATGGTGTAGATTTCAATGAAAGGGAAAGGTATGTAACACTGTGAGCTGCAGACTGTGTTACAGTTTCTGGTGCCTCGATAATTTAATAAATTAATTTGTGTATTGTTTACTTTGGAAATAATAGAGCCGCCAACATGAAGGGAACTAGCGAGTTCCAAGAAGCAATTCTGGGGTACCGCTAATACCATCGGGCCTATATAGGGTGGGGTAGTGTGATAAACTGAGTCTTTTTCCCTGTAGTCGAAGTGCGAAAAGGAGATTCGAGGTGGAGGTTGTAGAGAGAGGACGAAGAAAGATCTTGTGGTGAAGGACCAGGGCTGAGATGCATCAGAAAGAAGAATAATTGGTGGGCTGGATGCATCCGAAAGATGGATAATTGGTTGGCTGGATGCATCCAAAAGATGGATAATTGGTGGTGAGTGCCATATCAATTTCATCAAAATTATCTCTCTCAATTCGAGAATTTCTAATCATTTATTACTTATCGAAATACTTAATCATTTAGTATTTGACATGTCAAGATGATATATTCTCAGTAGTAATAGACATGTTGGATGTGGATCTCCTCTTTGGAAAATCCTTATTTTTATTTGATAATTTAATAAATTTGTTATTGTTAACTCCTCCGTGTGGCTTATATTAAATTTTGTTGGTCGCTTTCTTTGTCGACGGAGGCTGATACACAATGCAAAAAAAATTCCATAATCATAAATTTAATTGTTTTCCCTTTTTATGCCCATTCACCAATTGACTCTGTCACACAATTATTGCCATTGGAAATTCGACATAAAGATGTTGCTGATGAACCAAGGATGATATTTTGTAGATGGTTCTGAACCAGAGCCTTCATCGGAAACTAGACAAAGAAATATTGCAATTTAACGCTAGGAGGGATAAAGCGCTTTCCGTCATATGCCTGAGCATAGAGAATGAAATGAAATCTCGTATTAGAAACCACAGATCCTAGAAAGGTTTGGAAGGATATAGAACTAGCCTACGAACTGAAAAAACAAACATGAGTGGCAGCACTTCGAAGCAAATTCATGGGGATAAAATTCATGCTGTCTGGAACGATGTCTATGTACGTTAGAAGAATTTTCAGCGCTGTCAGCAATTTGGAACTTGCCAGACAAACGGTGCGTATGATGAAGTGGCATTTCAACTTCTATCCCATCAACTGCACGCATATGACAATGTGGTGATGCAGTTGTATCAACTTCCAGATGGAGAGTTTACATCAGTGAAAGTACGCGAAGTGCTTTTGGCGGAGTACGATAGGGTTCAACATATATATATCTTGTGAAGATGAGATAGTGTCTAAAGATACAGTGTTTGGTTTAACGGAATGTCGAAAATCGTCCAAGAAGGTGAAATCAAGATTCAGGGACTCGAGAATGTACTAAAAATGTGGAGTCATCAGACATATTGTGAGACACTGTAAAGAATGGAAAAAGGTGATCAGCGAGACAAAATGAAGAAAACCGATCTTCACTGTTTGGACAGTAGTAAGAGTGGCACATTATATGCGTCCGTGATGATATCAACATCAAAGAGTGTGGGCTAATTGGCTAATTGATGTGCTAAATGGCTAATTGATACAGCGACGACCAAACATTTTTGCAATGACAGAACTTTTTTCTCAACCTTTCGAGAGCTCTCAGATGGTGAAGCCATCAATGCAGAAGGAAGTACAAAGGTTCTGGGATCCGGTGACGTTAAAATTTTGATACTTGGAAGAAAAGGTTATGTCGAACTTTTATTGCAATATGTTTTGGCATTGCAGGATACAGCGCTCACTTGGGCGACTGAAAAATTGATGTTTTCAACTCACATGATAAATTATTTTTCAGTGCCCCTTTATCTGGAATGTTTTATGTTATTAATGGGAAGGTTATTAACATGAACACTAAGCATGAAGCTCATTTGCTTGATAGAAACGACATGATGTTATGGCACACCAGATTTGGACATTTAAATGTTAAAGCATTAAGTGAATTTTCAAGAAGTGGCTTCAGTATACAGGCTTGATAAGCTAAATGGTAAAGTTGAAAATTGTGATGTATGTATGATGTCTAAAGCGCACATCATTTGAAAGAGTCGAAGTTAAGACTTCCAACATATTAGAATTGTGTCACGTGGATTTATGTGGACTTTCATCCATATTATTAAAAGGAGAAGCTGTGTATTTCTATACGATAATTGATGATTTTTTCTGGTATTTAGTTGTATATATTTTGAAACATAAGAATGAGATTTTTAACTTTCAAATCGTATCAAGCTAAAATGGAACGGCAAATGGGGAAAAAAATTAAACTCATTAGATCCAACAATGGTTTAGTGTTTTGTGCTAAATATTTTGAGAGGTATTTGAGAGAGAAAGGAATCAGAAGCAAAAGGACTAATATCTACTCTTTAGAAATGAACGGTATCGCAGACCAATATAATCACACTCTCATGGAAGAAGTCTGGTCCTCTTTGCTTCAAGGAAAATTGCAGAAAGACGTGGACTGAACTGGCGAGTACGCAGAACTATTCACGAAATAGATTTCCAAAAAATTTTGAAAGGGAAAGTACCCTTGAAGATTTTCAGTGGCAAAAAATTTTCCGTCAGACATTTGAAAGTTATAGGAAGTTTGGCTTATGTGTTTATTCCTAAAACACAGAGACAAACTATACAGCAAAGTGAAAAAGGAAGTATTGGTTGGCTATGCAATAAAAACAAAAGGCTATAGAGTTTGGATTTTGAAAACCGACAAGGTTATTGAGACAAAGCATAAAATTCAATGAATTTACTATGGGTACAGAAATTGAAAGAGAGCCTCAAAAGTGTACGGAAAATCCTTTGGTTAACTTTCATAATAATTCGGAACTAGAAACAGGAGATTCTCTGAAGAGGGCATTGATAATCAGAAAATGTGATGTGACAGGGACGTGAAATGGAGAAGGATCGTAAAAACTATAAAATAGAGTGAAACAGCGGGTAGGAAGGATGTCTATTATTATCCTTAAAAATGTCTTAGAAGTAAAAACAATGTACAAAAATATTGTTAAAAAAAAGGGATTAGTATAAATTGAGACGATTTTGATTTTAGAGGGGATACAAAGCATTAAAATGATATTTATGATGATACATTGAATGAATTGGACACAAATGTAGAAGTTCACTGTGTCTACATTAAAAATCCCTAATTCATACTTTGATGCAAGAAACTCATTAAAAAAGGACAAGGGACAAAAAGTGATGAAAGATGAGATCAAAGCACTAAAATTGCGGGATGTACGTGATCTAGTCCCAAAACCTGACGATCAAAAAATTTTGGGAAACAAATGGGTGTACACAATCAAAAAGGACGAATTTGATATTACAACTCAGGAATGTCAAGAAAGTGATTCTGAGATATTCCGTATTGGAATTTAATCTGGAGCTTATTTTTTTTTAGCTAACAGGACGAGACCCGATATTTCGATATTATGTACTCTATTATCACAATATCTTGAAAAACCATCTGTTATTCATTGGAAATTATTGTGTCAAGCATTTAATTACATTGTTAATACTATTCATTATTGTATTAATTTAGATCAAAGTAAGAATATGGACTTGATTGCATATTCAGATGCTAGTTGGGCATCCGATAGAGATGGTCGTCATTCCATGGACGGATATGTTATTTTACTATGGGATTTTTTATGTTATTTTACTATGGACAAAAATTTGTAGCGATTTCAACTATGGAAGTAGAGTTTATAGCATTATTGGAGACAGTCAGAGGCTATTTGGTTGTACCAAATTTTGAAAAATTGAATTTACCATTGCATATTCCTATTATTTATTGTGACAATCAGAGTATGATACATTTTTCACAGTAAACACATTGATATTAGATTTTTCTTTGTAAAATATTTATTAGAGAAAAATGAATTTAGGTTATCACATATATGTGGAAAGAAAAATATTGCGATATGTTAACAACCTATGTGTAATAAAAAATTACGCTTTTATTCATTTTATTTTTTATTTTCAATGTGAAAAAGGGGTGTTTTGCCCTTTTTTTATTTTCTGTGCACAGGGAACCAGTTGGCCCGACGCAATACCTAAATCTGTGGCAGCATGCTCTCACCCTCATGGGAGCGCAGCTTTATATAGAATGGTTTTTCTTTAAAACTGGGTGCTTGTTCTTTTTCCGCATGTATGTCGGGATCGTTTTTTTTTTTTCTCTCTCTGAGATTGCCAGTTGTTATTTGTCTGCCGTTTTATTTTTTTGATGATCGTAAATGTCTTGTTTTTTTTGCTTGTAACATTTATGGCATAGAAATTGAGAGTTCAAAATGAACTTCCAATTATTTTTTTTTCTTCAACTCAGTCGGCATGCTCTGCCCCCAACATTTCTCTTAGTATTGCCTGTTGAATTAACTTGGATCCTGGAATCTTGGATCACCACTGATATAAGAAAACAGTCCAGCATGGTTCATTTTGTCGAATGAAATAAGGTCACTGGAAAGTCCCCAAAAAGTAACAATTTTTCTTTTGGTATTTGGTAGATACCTTGATAATTAATGAGACTCCATATTGCAGGTGGTTTGGAAGAAAACCAAATGTCAATAGGATGCACAGCATATGTGCATGTGCCTAGACAAAAACATCATAAACTGCATCCTAAAGCTAAAGTTGGTATCCTAGTAGGATATGCAGTATTTACAAAAGGATATAGAGTGTCGTATCCAAATGAAGGGAGAGTCATTGAAGCCAAAATGTCAGTTTCAATGAAAAGCAAATTGGAATGGAGAAAACCTCCACAAAACACAATTCAGATTGGACTATGTTCAATTGGTTAAAGTTAAATTTGCATGAGGACGTTCCATACCAAGAACAGAAGAATGACCTCACTGTGAGTGATGATGCTCCTTGTACTATTAATATTAGACCCATAACATTCACTAAGAAGGAGATACCTCGTCAAAGTGGAAAGACAAAGGGAAGAGTTGATGTTTATTACTATCCCTCAACAGGTGAACCTCGAATTAGAAGTAGAGTAGAAATGGAGAAATATTGTGAAGAAAAAGGAATAGATTACAATTCTGAAGATTTTGAATGGAAGCCCACTAATGTAGTGAAGGAACAATCTAAAAATATGTCTAGCAGTGACAGTAGTCAAGATAACTTGCAGATAAATGAAAACAACGAAGCTTCATTTAATATCTTCAAAGAAATGGAGAACTTCCAAATACATTATATATACATGCTCAAAAATCTTCGTAGAGTGTTGAGTGGAATAAAACATTGTTCTACATTGAAGTGGTAGAATGTGGTTCCAAGAACTGGATGAGAAACTAAAAACTATTGGGTTTCAAAAATTCACGAGTACAAATTGTGTATATTATATGGAAAATTATGCTGTGATAATTGTATATGTTAATGACCTTTTATTATTTGCTGAAAATGTGAATATTACTTGAATGTGGTAAAAGGTAAGATCAAATTGTTATTTGATGTGAAAGAATTAGGTCCATTGTTGGGAGTACAATTTGATGTGAATAAGAAAAATATTAGAATTCATCAATATAATTATACTGATAGATTGATAAAATTTTTTGAACCTAATATGTCGATTGAACCAAATATACCTTTATCACCTACCCTTAACATAACTGAGAGACAATATCCTGTAAATCACAAACAAGAGGAATGTATGAAAGATACACCTTATAGAACTTAATAGGCTCCCTAATGTTCCTAGCTAGTAGAAGCAGACCAGATTTGTCATTTTCATTATGCAAATTGTCTAAATTCAATCAGAACCCTGGTTTTTCTCATTGGCTAGTGCTAAAGAAAGTTTTCCCATATGTTGTATCTACAAAACATTGAAGTATTGAATTTACAAATGAGAATGTATTTGAAGGTTTGGTAGGATAATTCTAAGTGATTTTATACAAATTGTAAAAATACTAGAAAAAGTGTAACAGGTTATATTGTATTTTTATGTGGCATACCTATATCATGGAAGGCGAAGCAACAAAACTGTGTTGCAAAATCTGCAATGGAGGCAGAATATATATCAATGGCATCTTTGTGTAGTGAAATTATTTTGTTAGACAAAATAATTTTGTTAGACAAAATAATCAAAGAATAATCATGTACTGTGATTCATAATGTGCTATTGACTATTCAAAGGATTATGTAGAAAATGATGCAAAAATAAACATATAAATGTAAAATACCATTGTTAAAGATTTCATTGCAAAAGGTGTCATTAAAATACTAAAAATCGAGAGTGAATCTAACGTTGCAGATATATTCATGAAGCCATTGGCAAAGATTCAATTTCGAAAATTTTGAGGTTCCCTTTTTTATTGTTAAAAATATTTTGAATGATTTTGACCAAAAATGGGGGTATATGTTAGATTGAAAGAAATACATATTTATTTATGTATTTTTCTCAAATGAAGTATGTATTATGTTTATAATTTGTGTAATTATCAAGTTTTTTTTTTCAAATTTATTTGTTCCCAAAGTTAAATAACACATAAAACAGTCAAATCTCAATGTTTGTCGTCTAGAGGCCAGAGCCTGTACAGAGCAACTAATTAAAAGTAAAGGCGAAAGAAACAAAAAATTAAATAACACAAAAGTTATAATAAAAAATAAAGTTAGATAATAAAATGATTTTGGATAAATTTTTGTTACAATTATATTGAAATACATGTTCACATAACAGTAGCATTTGATACAATAAAAATTTATATGAGGCAACTACAGGCGTATTGATAGTATAATTTGCTTCTACAATTGAAAATATACAAAATATACTTACTTAGAGATAATATTTGTGTTTAATTCGAGTTTGTTTGAAGAGATAATTGGTACATATACATTTTTAGAAAGTGTCATCAGTATATGCAAATTAGCAATTATGTTACATTAATCATTCTCCAATCAGTGTAAGCCCAGGGGATTCTGGGAAAATTTCCCTTTTTTATAGTAGATCCATAGATCAGTAGTTGATTGTGTATTGGAGAGGTAGAAGGTTTAATAGAATATACTCTGGCTATTTTTATTAGCATTTATTATGTTAATATCTGGCTTACCTTGTGCACTTTATCCAAGAAATAAACATATTATCCACTGATGTGTTACTCTGATGTAAGTCATTGGACTGGAAATGAACTTGAGACATTAGTTAACAAAATCATGCTCAAGACCAACTTCCCAAAAAAAAAAAAAAAATTATGCCCTCACCACCAAAAATTCTCCTGAATGAGTGCTGGTGATTGGCTACATCTACATGGGTGATATGTCACATCTTAAGATTGCATAAGAATCTAGACCTAGTTGTGAAATCACTTCATTGTGGTAGGCCTGAGCTATAGTCGGTTTCATATAAAGATAAAGACTAGTTGTAGTTTTAAGCATGATGCTTGAAAACCGATTCCTATCTCATTATTCCTATGAAGGATGACAAGCTGGTTTATTCCCAGGTTCATAGTCTTCAGCATTAGTGTTATATAATACACTTGGTTTTTTTTTTTCATTAAAGGAAACTGAACACACTTATTAAAACTGAAATTTTTTTGTGAGTAATGATATTTTTACAATTTATTATTATTCATGATTTTTTTAAAAAGTTGATGCAACTTATTTTTCCATTTAAAATTACATAAAGTGTAAATGATTTTTGAAAAATATATATACTTGTATCCCTCACTTTATACATTTCTAACACAACATGATTTTTAAAAGTTAATATTTAAAATTTTAACCAGAGTGAAATTTGGTAGGACATTTTATTTTAATTGTGAAAATGAGATTATAAATTAAAGATATATGAAACGTATATCAAATCAGGTTTCATCATTTTAAGATGAAACCTGATTTGAAGATGTACATGAGACAAATGTGGATGAAATGCTCAATTTCACCCATTGTTATGTGCTCATCATAGTACAAGAATAAACATCTTCAGGAAATGGAAAACAAAATATATGAGGAATTTTTTAAGCATTTTTGTTTAGCTCCTAAAACACCTTTCGCCAAAGAAGGCTGACTTTTTAAATGCGTAGACTGCCATCGCAATTGTAACAAACAAAAATTGATTCTAATGAGCCAGAACTCTTACATTTGCTTTGGATATTCAGAGTTATCTGGCTTGCTACTGAGATGCTTTATAAAGAGATGGTATTTGCATTGGTTGAATTGTGACTGTTCCTTTAAAAAACTTATCAGCCCATCATCCCAGGCTCTTCAGGAGAGCAAAGATCCACACTCACCAGAAGCAGTTCATTCATAAGGCTGAAAATATTTGTAGTGTTTATGAAATACAGTTGAGCCGCTTATTGGAATCACAGATAATGTTATGATTCTGGTAATATTACTATCACTTTCGAAAAGTATGAAGCAAACCAATAGCATAACATCAGAATTTTTTTTTTTTACAGTTATCAGGATTTTGGTTTGTGTTATCAATTTTTTTCATGGCAAGTTTTTTTCCTTTTTCATATTTTGAAGGTTAAATGAGATTCATTTTTTCCCTTATAAGTTATCATTATATATCAACCTGTACAACTATATAGGAGGTCAGAAAGCTTCCTTGTTGGCAAAAATTATCATACTCAGTTCACAATGTCCTAATCGGGCTCCAATAGTTGCTGTGATTTCATGTACTGGTGGAGCTGCTTTTGCAATGGCTGTAAGTAAAGGCATGTGTAAGGTAAAAAAAAGTTTTTTTTTAGTTCTTGGTCAGTTTCATTTGATCCACATTCACAGTTCTTGAAAATTACACAAGTGGTCTATGGAATGTACCTTGCATTATAAAAAATATTGTAATTTGTGATACACATCAGACAGTTCTATTCTAACCAGGGTTGGGTTTTTGACATGACAAGCATCAAAAACTGGTTTAAACTGTCAAAAACTGTTGAAAACCATCAAAAATAACTTTTGATAATTTTTTTAACACAATAGGTTATAACATGATGAGAAACTTACTTTTTTTGCATGTTTTATTTTTAAACATTAATTTATTACTATAATTAAAACAAATATTAATTATAATTTGCAATGTTGAGAATATTTCAACATAAGAGTCTAGAACATATAAAATATAATTTTATGGTTTATTTATCTAAGCTACTCATTACCTGTGTTCATTTTGCTAAGCAGAATAGAGCTGCTTATTCAAAATATATATGATAGGGCATCAGGGTTAGGTTTTTGACTACAGAAACTAAATCGGTATTAAAACAGTGGAAAACTTACTGTCAAATAGTTATTTTAACCTGATAGATACGTTAAATAACAAAACCATGTTTCATACAGTCCTTGAAAAGTCCTTGAAAAAAAAGGTTAATTTTCAAGGCATTGAAAGTCCTTGAAAATCCACAAGTCCTTGAAAAAGAAATTTTTTTAAGAATTCTGCGGGAGTCCTTAATAAAAACAAGTGTTTTCCAAAATAATTTTCGCCATTTTCTTTACTCCATAAGTGACGTCCTTAAAAAAAGACAAAGCACAGGGAAAAACGGAAGAAGCCTTAGCAGCCAATAACCCTCGATAATTAGATTTAAAGCACATTTTTTTTCACATTATTTTTAAGCCGGGTTTTCCTAGGAGCAGGTTTTCTGTGCCGCATGCAAAAGTGAATCACCCAGCGTGACACGCCGTCCACTCAACAATAATAAGAAAACAGGTTCAACTGTTTTCCTAGAGAGCTCAACAAGCCTCACGATAGTGTTTTACGTCGGGCGTGATTGGCTTCTGGAGGAGTCAAATGCATTGTGCGCCACGTGTTTCACCGATCTTCTCTTAATTTTTGTTATTTTCTTTCATTTCATCGAGCTCAATGCTTCCCTTCAAACCGAAGCATGCAGACGACAGAGTAGCTGATGCCAGGGCCGTGAGCTGATGCTCCACGGTAGGAAAACACAAACACGTAATGTGATTATGTAACACGTTTCTATCCATGTGAAATGATCCAGTTCGGTTCATGCGGCGCAAAACCCTATGTTGGAATGTTTTTTTCCTTTTTATTCTCTGTGCACGTGGAACCCCTCGGCCCCACACAATATGTGAATCGCCGCGATGTGCTCTCCCCCCTCAAGGGAGCTCGGCTTTATATCGTAGGCTGGTTTTTTTTCCGCGTGTATGTCGGGATTGTTTTTTTCCTCCCTGAGATTGTCGGTTGTTATTTGTCGGCCGTTCTATTTATTTATTTTTATGATCTGATCTTTTTTTTTTTCCTTGCAACTTTTATGGAATAAAAGCTAGAGTTCAAAATGAACTTCTGATAGTTGTTTTTTTTTCTTCAACTGAGTCGGCACGCTCTGGCCTCCAACAACCCACTTCTAGGGAAACCTGGCTTTATGGTAGCATGTATCCTGCGATCGTATGTAGACGTATTTGGAGTCGTTGGAAGTCATTAAACTTTTGTACTAGGTATTTTTTCTTGAGGACTTGAGAAATCAATATCTTAAAAAAAGTTTTGTAATTTTTGCGTCATTTTTCCAAAATAATTTCAGCCTTTCGGTCTGCAAATAAGCGAAGCTACCGTGTAAACAAAATATTGATTTTTTTTTAAATTAAGGAGTGATGTGAAGCGCTTGTATAAGGTTCTTCAAAGAAAGAAAACAAAAAAATGAGTGGCAAGTGTATGTACTTCTAATAACTTGTGGCTGAAAAATCCCTGCTATCAAGATTGGTTGCTGAGTGTGCCAGACAAAAATGCCGCCAAATGCAAGCTGTGCTTCAAAATCATCAATATCGCTTCAATGAGTGAATTGGCACTGAAATCCATTGAGCTTATATTACTGGAGGGAGTATGTGACGCAGGGCCATAACTGGGATTTTTGTATTGTCTTGCTGCCCCCACCAATTCGGAAATCGATAATTTTGTAATGGTGTTCGCCTAAAAATTGCCACCCCCCTCCTTCCTGCCTTCTAATTCCGGCACTGGTGTGACGTCAGCAGTCTACATCATTCCTTGGAAGATCACGTGCCACGTTGAATGTCGGCGCGATCTCTGTTATTTTCTAATGGCATCCATAGTCGTTTAAAGGAGTTTAAAACAATAAATGAAATAAATAATTTCATTATCAATGATATGATTCCAGAATTAATGAGAGATAATTTCAGCATTGATGAAAGCAATAATTCCAAAATTAATAAAGCAATAACTCCAAAATTAATAAAGCAATAATTCCAAAATTAATAAAGCAATAATTCCAAAATTAATGAAAGATAATTCTAGAAGCAATAAAAGAATTTAACATGAATAAAAGAATTTAGCATCAATAAAAGAATTTCAATAAAAGAAAGAATTTCAGCATTAGTGAAAGAAACAAATCCAGAACTGATGAAAGCAATTCCAGAAGTAATGAAAGAAATAATTCTAGAATTAATAAAGCAGATAATTCTGGAATTAATGAAAGAAATAATTCTGGAATTAATGAAAGAAATAATTCTGGAATTAATGAAAGAAATAATTCTGGAATTAATGAAAGAAATAATTCTGGAATTAATGAAAGAAATAATTCTGGAATTAATTCTGGAATTAATGAAAGAAATAATTCTGGAATTAATGAAGGAATTAATGAAAGAAATAATGAAAGAAATAATTCTGGAATTGATGAAAAAATTCCAGAATTAATGAAAAAAATTATTCCAGAATTAATGAAAAAAATTATTCCAGAATTAACAAAAGAAATTTTTTCAGCATTAACGAAATTTTTTCAGCATCAATGAAATACATTCAGAATTAATGAAAAAAATAATTTAATCTCTTTCTATCTTTAGAAGAGTTCTTTTTTTTTTAGTTTTAAAAGAAAATTAATTGCAATATTTATAGACTAAACTGTATGTTTCAATGGGGAAATTGACAGGCACGAACTGTGTTATTCAATGCGTCATGTTTTCCTTGCATTTCGTTGTTACTGCCGTCACTGCAGCTCCATGCTCCCTCCAGTAATAAAAGCTTGATGCTGAAATCCCGTATGAAAAGTGAAAAGCGTTGCTATTTGGTGAAAATCTGGCTTCATCTTCAAATTTATTGCTCAAGAAACTTCCTGCTGTTAATCAAACCAGAAAGTGACACTTGAAAACAAAATAAACGTTTCATTGGAGGTCATTTATTGAAAATTGAAGTTGTGAATGCAGAAATTATATGGACACTACATTGTATAAGAAAACCATCATTCGTACAAATCAATATAAACAATCTGGGGGAGCTGTAGATAATATGCAGTGGCCTATAAATCATTCTGAGAAATGTATTAGAGCATGAATTATTATAAATACTCAGTGTGTTTTTAGTTTATAATTCTTGAATTATCAGCCAGAAATTAGAGTAATTTGTACTTTTGATTTGTTTGTAGTGGAAACATTTTCCATTGGAGAAATTTGTCATAAAGCTCAGTGATTTCTTAATGATTCACACAGTGGGTTTTTTTCCTATGATAAAAACATGCACCTTGTTTGTCTGAAATGTTTTTTAATGTTTCAATGTTGATGTGAAAATTTGAAGATGCATAAGTATGCAATAAATTCACTGTATGCAGGGCGGGAACTCTGCGCCAATTGCGTAGCGCTGCGCCAAAATCAACATCTTGCGCTATCTTGCTCCAATAGTGTATTTTCGAATTTTGCTGCGCCAAATAGCCAAAATAGCGAATTTTGCCTCGGTATACCTGGAATTTCGGAAAGGACGCCAAAACAATTTTTGTTCCTGCTCTCCGCGGAACGATTCTTTCCGAGAAGAGCGTGTTTTATTCCTCTGTACTTTCCAGCACCACTTCCTCGCATCTTCTGTAGTCATGCTATCTCGTGACCTTGAAAAAATAGTGGTCTCTGTTGGAAAGTAGTTTGACTAACACTGTAAACTCATGTTGGGAAAAAACTGGGGTTCTATGTGTAACCATGTGTGCTTTTCATGCTTCGTAAGCACTAAAGAGAGATTTTTTACATTTGAACGAAAATTTTCAATCAAAAAATATTTAATATTTATTTACCCTTCACTGTTTTACCCCAAGACAGTTTTTTTTTTAAAGTGCTGCACAAGCATGTCGAACCGATAATTCATCTGGTCTCTCGTTGAAAGTGTTGCCGGAAGTTCGGAGAGAGAAGTTTGCAAAATTAGAGAGAGGGTAGCGGATTTTTTTTTGGATCGATTTCAGAATTTTCACGGCAAGTTCCCAACTTTGACCCTGACAATCGGTTTGAGATAACTGCGGCCCCTTATTTCAACTATCGACTTATCACATCGGGCTTTCCATCGCAAAACCCTGATAATAACCGCAATCGTGCAGCTGAAGATGGTTTGCAATGGTCTTTCAGCTTTAACTCTATAATACCCAGATCGCCCGAAGTCGGCCGAGTAGGTTAATGCCCATAACCGCCTCAAGTCGGCCCAGCTAGGGGGTATGGGTATGTTTTGGTGGGCTTTTGTCACCAACGGGGAAGAAGATGAAAGCTCTTGTCAGAGGCGGGAACGGAAAAGACAACTGCAACGCCCTATCAATGGGATTTTAAAAGCTGATGTACTAGAATGTTCCTTGAAAATGGACTAAAGGTACTCAATGCATTTTACAAAGAGATAATGCTGTGAGGAAAGGGGTGTTTTCAGTAGACTAATTATCTCCCGAAAATCCATTGAAATTAAAGGGTGAACGTCAATACAAAGGGTGGCATGAATAGAAACTCGTGGAGAAAGGGTGGGGAGAGGGAAAGTGGCCGAAATTTGGACGAGTCCACTTCGAACAGAAAAAACTTGGTATTTTCACGACCCTCCCAGGTTTTCTGTCTGGGCGTTAAAGAGTTAAAGCGAAAAATGTGAATCAGTTTCCGTTTTAAAAAAAAAAGAAGAAAAGTCGCCACTGTGAGCAGCAGAAATTTCTTACTGAGCACAACTCAGGTCTATCACCATCTATGGGCGATTTACTTACCTAGTGAGTTGCGCTGGAAATGTAACTGTGTGTGTACCTAACAGTCAGTGCGTATGTAGTGTTGTGTTTGAATTTTTCAGTGCTGCTATCTAAAACATTTCAGAAGTGAAGTGAGTGATGTGTTATGATTAAATTACATTTGTACTGTTTGTAGGTCTATTGCTCTCTGTGGCGAAACTTTTTAAAAAGGAGATCAGCGCGTATTCTCGCCTTGAAGTTGGGAACCACAGAAAACTAACTTCAGCCGACCACCACTGTAGGGTTTGAACCCGCGTCCTCGCAATGCGAGTCCATCATTATGACCACTCGACCACCACAGCGGCAGCAGGAATAACTATAGTTGGTCATCATTACGTCAAATCCTGATGTCTTGTGAAAAAAAAAATTCATTTAGAGTAAAAGAGAGCAAGTCTGCCGAATTACAAATGCTAATTTAGCAACTTAGCCGAATAACGAGTGTTAAATCGCTAATATCACCAAATAAAAAGTGCTTGCTAAATCGCCAAACATAGCACTGAATCTCCCGAAACTCTTCCCATTTTGCAACAATTTCTTTCGAGTATAAAAAAATTGAAAACTTTAAAAATTTTTAGCCTGTTCAAACTACTGCTGTTCCAGGCAGCAAATAGTGCCCTCAGTAAGCAAAAAGTGTCATCTTAAATAGAGTGGTATGAAAAATTTTATGACAGCCGCTCATTCAAACAAGGTGTCAAAAGCCTTGAAACACCAAAAACAAAATACAAGCTTATGAAAAGATGTTTGATAACAAAAGACAGTGCAGTTGTTTTATTTTGAAAATATAACATAATTTATTTGTCCCCAGTCAATTTCAATAATATTCTACGAATTAGAGTTTACAATTAAATTACATATTTTACAATATTTGAAAGAGATTATGTAAAGAGAAAGAAAAAAATGTTTGAATGGACACGGTAGAAAATAGTTAATTCATAATATGGTGAAGAAAGCTGGGACAATGAAGAGAACAGTAGCTAAAAGCTAGTAGAATGCTCTCGACCCTATGACATCTTTGCTCTTGCGATACACGTAAATCTTCTTATTTCTTTTGACCTGAAAGAAAGATAAAAAGAACAAAGTATATCGGCCAAATAGCTGTAAATATGTTTATTTATTAAATTAAAAAATGAATTATGGCAATCCAAAGCTGATATAACAGAATTTCATGCTGCTGGGTTTTTTTTCACTTTAATTCAATGGCAAATTTTTAATAATACAGAAGGGAGAGAAAAAGCTAGACAAAAATAAAAATTAAAATAAATAGAATCTACACTTGATGTTAACTATCCACATAACCAAATCGAATTATTGTTTCCACTCAAATTTACCTGTCGAATTATTTATTATTTGATATAGAAAATTTGATATCAGGTTAAATTAATTTTTCATTGCGTAATATTTGTTTAAATTTCATTTATTGTCTTCCCATTCATTAATTTGCTAATGTGACATTGCTATTGCAGTACTTTGCTAACCACAGTTAATGAAACAGAAGGAAAGTTGCTTTCACCAACAAAGGAGTTTATCTGAGTTTCTGTGAAAAGTTCATAATTGTTTGCATAATTAGTTCAGAAGAAGGAGCCAGCAAAAATAATAATTTTTTAAGAAAGACCAAGCAAGTCACTTCACAAGGGTCGTTGATGTGAGGGAAGTTAAAAAAGGTATGGATAAAGTGGAAGTGCTGATAAGGACACTAATGGAAGACCCCATGCCGATTAAAAAATCTGGTTTGGTTATGGAAAAAAGGTATTGGAGAAAAAAACAATGTATAAAGGGAGAAACATTTACAAAGATTGGATTTAAAAAGAAAATTGTTTTTGGCGAGAGGAGAGGGAGGGGGTGAAGGTAAAGAAAACCTCTTATCACAGAGAGAGTGATAACAAGTGCTTTTGTACATATGTACAGACGAGCACGCGTGTTCATTCCAAGGGATTTTCATCCAGAAGATGGTTAAATACAGTCATTTTGAACAGTGCTAAGGATTTATTCTGAACACTCAATGGTAGAGAATTCCAAATGTGAATACCCCGGAGGAAAACCATATTTTTCTTGAAATTAGTTCTCACTGTAGGGGTCGGGATACAGTTTCTAGAGGAGAATCTTGTTGGATATCCGTGTGCAGGGATAGGAAAAGAGGGAATATGTGTTAGTTTATGTAGTGATTCATATATTATTATAGCTAATCAATATTTTACCAAGCTATCTAACAGAAGAATTCGCCATAGTTTAAAAAGAGGAGCAGTGTGCTCATTAAATGAGGCAAAGCTCATTACCCTCAATATTTTCTTTTCAGCAATTATCAGGGGATGTAGAGATGTTAAAGTGGCAGATGACCATACTTCCAAGCAATAAGTTAATTTAGAGAAAAAAAGTGAAAAATATAACATGCGCATTACATAAAAGGGTACGAAATGCCTTGCTTTCGAAAATATGTATATATAGGAGTTTAATGATTTGCGGACTTCTAGTATATGGTTAGACCATGAAAGATGCTTATCAATTAAAATAATTCAGTATTTAACCGAATCAACGAACTTTAACCCATCCTGTTTGAATTTTATTGTCACTGGCACAGTGTCCAACGGCTTTTGCCAAGGTCTGAAAAGTATGCAAACTGATTTAGAAGTATTGAGTTGTAGCTTATTCACTGATAGCCAGGTGCTTAATAAGTTCATACCGTAGTTGATTTCATCTATGATTTGAGGAATTTTATTTCCTGAATGTAAAAGGGCCATGTCATCTGCATACATAAATACTTTGCAATTTCTGAATATTTTATAGATGTCATTGACATAGATAGAAATAAAAGTGGTCCGAGGCAAGAACCCTGAGGTACCCCGCAAGTGACGTTGTTGACACTAGAGTTGTACGCTTCGATATTTACAAATTGTTTCCTGCTTGAGAGGAAACAATACTCTCAAACAACTTTAATGCTACACCACCAATTCCATAGAGAGCAAGTTTTTTTAGTAAAATTTAGTGGTTTACGAAATCAAATGCTTTCTTAAAGTCTAAGGATATTCTGTACATGAAATTACCATCATCTATAGCACATCGCATTGTGCCAATGAACCATATAAGTGCAGTTTTAATTGACATATTTTTATGAAATCCAAATTGTTTTTCATATATGGAGCAATTGTTTTCTAGAAAATTCGAAATTCTATTGTACATCGCTTTTTCAATGATTTTACTCAATGTTGGCAAAATTGATCTGGGACGATAGTTTAGGGGATCAGCTCGATCACCCTTTTTAAATAATGGAATTACTTTTGCAATTTTTAGTTGATCTGGAAAAATTCCGCTTTCAAAGATAAAATTTATTAGATATAACAGAAAAACTTTAAAAAAATTCTATATTTTCTCTCACAATACATATACTTATTTTATCGAAACCAACAAAAGATTTAGAGCTAAGTTTTGATATTATTCTGTTTAGTTCATCAGCAGTAATTGGATTCAGGAACAAAAAATTTGAGACAGCTGTTATATTATAATTTACAAAAATTTCGTTATTAATAGCAGGTGGCGTATCAGTGTTATGATTACAGAATATATGATTCAGTGTTTCTGCAATCTTTAGAGTATTAGTTGATTCTGATACAGACCCTAAAATTTTTAGGCTTGGAATCACAGTAGATTGTTTGGTATTCTTATTTAAAACTTGATTAATTACTTTCCATATATATATATATATATATGTTTCTGAAATATTTCCATTAGATTTTAAAAATTGATCTTCAAAATACTTTCTTTTGGCATTTCGTAAAGTAGATGTCAGTATATTTCGATAGGTTTTATATTTTTCTCTTAATTGAATGTTGTGAAAAGATTGGATTTTAATCTACTATAAAGCCTGTCTTTGTGTTTAATAGACTTGAGAAGTGAGCTGGAGACCCAGGGTTGTTTGGGGATGCTGTACTTTTAATTCTAACTTTTTTTATTTCTGCTTCTTTCAATGTATCCTCAAAATGTTAAGAAAAAATTTGATAAGCAGCGTTAGGATCATTGCATGACAATATATCAGAGACCCAAGGTGGATCAGATAATAATAAATTTAGTTTGCTATGATCATAACGAGTCTGTATTTCTTTATGGCTGTCAATATTATTTTTAAAATTATCAAGATAAATGAAGATCGGATGATGATCTGTTATATCAGAGTTTATAATGCCCACTGTAGATATTTGTTTCTTTGTTCTAATAAAAATATGATCCAAAGCTGATCATTTTCTAGTGGCATTGGTTATAACCAGGGTTGTTTGGTTTAAACCACGTTGGTTTAAACCATGGTTTTAACCAAGTGGTTTTTTTAAAAAAACCAGTTTGGTTTTTTTCAAAAAATCAAATAAAAGTTGCCTAAATATAATTTTTTCCCTTGAAAAATATCATATTGGTTCATTATTAGCCAAAATGTTTCATTTTTACCACATTTTATATCCTTGGGGTACATTCTGATGGTATATCTTTAAATGACATAATATTTTATAAGCGGTTTTTTTCAAAAAGTCTCATAAAAGTGGCCAGAATATATATATATTTTTCATATGAAGTATCTTAGTTATTTAAAGTTATACACAGAAGCCAAAATTTCTCATTCTTACAACATTTTTTACCCTTTGGCTACATTCTGATGCTCTATCTTTAGCAAATTCATGAATAAGGATTGCATCACACATCTAAATGTAGTGGTGTATTATCTCACAGGGTTTCTTTTTCCCTTTACAAAGAAGCAGCAACAGTAGTGACACCATCATGCTAGGGGCAGGTGGTCCTATAATCCAATAAAGACATCAGCTGTCCTTAAAGGACAAAGACCAGTGTACTAGTAGTTACATTACCTCACATACATTTTCATTTTCTTTCCCATAAGAAGTAGCACGTCTCCTACTGTATATCTCCCAGTCTTAATATTCAATAGTAGTTTTTTTTATACTTTAACACTGTTAAGCCCAGTTAATCAGGGTTCTACTGAATAATAATAACAGATTTATGAAAAATAATCAGCTATATGCAGGGAGATTATAATTTGAATTTTGATTCCCCAAAACTATATAATAAGTACTGATCAGAATGACTTGAAAATTTGCATGGATACTCCTGAAGCAATGGAAGTTTCTTTCGCAAAAGAAAAAAGTGCAAAATGTGCAAGTAGATGATGCTGTACTTGGCCAGCAGTATAATCTATTTTGTGCCACCACATCATTTCAGCACTTCCACAGCATCAGTGTGTGGATAGAACTTCTATCAAGATGCACATTGCAATACCAGCAAAGCAGCTGCTGAAGACCCATTTTGACACGATGCACCTTAACCCTTGCAACTGGCTGTGGGTGTAATAAACAGTGGTCAGATTGCAAACTTTGAATTGCAATCTCCAGTGCATTCCCTATATGTTAGAAGTTCCTCAGGAATATTAACGGAGGGGGGGGGGGGGCATTTGGTTTAATAAAGCTGAATTGCAAGCACATCTACATCATGACCCTGGCATACTCCGATTCTGTTGTTGAACAACAATTTTTGTGCTTTCAACCTCAGGTTGGACAACATATTTAACATTTCTTAAGTAAGTTGTAGTTATTTGTTCAATTACTTCGTTTTTTGTGATGTTTCCATGAATTATGAAATCATGCAATGCTATAATTAAGGTATCATTTTGCCATGACTGGCTATCGTTTCCATTCTGCGAGCAAATTTCCCACATGTTGGATGATGTCATTAATTTTATATTTTTAAGTATTTTTTCCCCTTTACCAAATAAAATTGCATTTTTTAGGAATATTCATGTCAATTTTCAAGTCATTTTGACAATCGTTCTTTTTTTACAGTGTTTTGAAATCAGAACCTTAGTTATAATCACCCTGTATATCGTAAATCATTGCTAATTAATCTGCATTATTTATGCTTCATTAAATACATTATATTCACTTAATTTTTATTACTTTTTTCAAAATAGCTTCCTAATTAAGCATACTGAAAGTAACTGGAGAAAAACCTTTATATATTATATGATTAATAATAACATTGAAAGAATTTTCAAACACACAGTAATCCATTGAGTTGAGCAAAAAATAATTAAATTGCAAAAGTTGGTTTTTGTTAAAATGTAAGAAATATTTATTGATTAATTAGTATGGGAATAGTGTTAATTACATTAATAACCATTTCATTTTAGTTAATTATTAGAAGTTTGAATGATTTTTCAGAAATTTCATTGTTTTTAATGTTAATACTATTTAAAACAAAAAACCGGTTTAAACCAAAAAAACCCGGTTTTTTGGTTTTTTTACCAACCCTGGTTATAACATGTTCTAGTCCGTAAGACAATAAAATATTATTGAAATCTGAACAAACTCTGTTATTAGCTAATAAATTTATATTGATATCGCCACAAACAAATATTTCGGTAGACTTTGTGGACAGCAAGTTTAAGACAGAATCAAGTGACTCTAAAAATCTGTTCAAATTAGAGCTAGGAGGTCGATAAATTGATCCAATTATCATAATTTACTTCAATCCATATTGATTCACATTCATCGATAACTATTTCTGATTTGCATTTGTAATTCAACTTATTATGCATGTACATTCCAGAGCCACCATCTAAGCTATCTTTGCTAGGTGAAATTAATAGTTCAAAATCTTTAATACCCAAATAATTACATTCTACTTTATTAGTGACCCTGATTTCACTTAATGCAATAATTTTAAAAGGTGTTTTGCAGCACGTCAAAATTTCAGATAATGAGTTGAAGTTCTTTTTAAGGCTTCGTATATTTGCATGAAACAATGATAATTCGCAGCGTTTGTTGTTGTATAATGGATAAATTTCCTCAGTGCTAAAAATTCTACAATTAATTAACCGCGAAGAGTTTGTACTATTCATTTTTTTATTACAATTTAAAATCAACTGAAAAAAAAATTCTATGAGATCAGAAAAAATTCTGCATAATACTTATCTTTCAAAAACCTTGTCATTCGTAGACCTCCTTTATATCGTATTTGGAGCATAGCTGGAACACTGCTGTCCTTGTCCTTTTGGGTGTAGATAGCTCCATTCTTCGTCCATAGGAAGCGCCAATTGTGAGTCTTCTTTGCTGCCAGGGTGTAGATCTCTTGCATCCTTGGTATCACATGTTCACCGAAATATATCCTTGTTACCTCTCCTGGAAATCCAAGATCCTTTGTTGTAGACTGCTTCTTTTTTGCCTTGGTTAGTATCTGCTCCTTGAGCCAACGGTTGACAAAACGGACTATACTTGGTCGACTTTTGCCTTTGTCTTTTCTTCTTCCATCTTCTCCGCAAGTTTCAAAACAATTTCGTCCGTATCCTCTCCTTCAGGAACATTTCGGATGATGAGGTTATTTCTTCGTGCATAGGCATCCATGTGTTCAAGCTTATTTTTCAGCATTTGGTTTTGGCACCACATCATTTCGTTCTCCTCCCATAGTTTCCTATTCTCGTCTTGTAATTTGCTGATGGTTAGTTTCAGCTCCTCAAATTTCTCGCTCATGAATTTGACACTTTCTGATAGATCACTCAGTGAATTCAAGCATTCTAGTTTTCCGCTGATGGTATCCAACGCAGTCAGCTTGGCCTCAATTCGGTCGACAGCAGACAGCTTATTCTCCATAGCGGAAATCCGCTTATCAAGTTCGGTGCAGGAAGGTGCCATTTCTTCGATCAGTGCAAAAGAATGGAGAAGAAAAACGTGCGTCTTATCTCGACGAAGTCTCAGTGGAAAGTGAAAGGGGTGGGGGTAACGAAAATATTCTTGTAAGTGAATTTCGCTGCTCCAATTTATAAATATCTGCTCCAAAACTGCTCTGAAATGGACTTCGTCACTGCCCACCCCTGTGTATGATATACATTACGGATGATGTGAAATAAAGTATGTAGAAATCAGAAATCTTTGAAAGTTTCAATCAAAATTAAATATGCACCTATTATTAATTTGAAAAATATGCGTTGGTAAAAAGAGTCCTTGAATTTTTATGTTTTACCTTGAAAAGTGCTTGAATAGTCCTTGAATTTTTTTTCGTTGGAAGAGTACGAACCATGAAAACACTTTTATGTATTTATACTTTTATGTATATGGTTTTATATTCAGAATTATATAATTACTGAGAAAAAAATTTCTATTTTGATATTTTAAATTTTCTCATCCACCCAAAATTTTATTCCATATAAAGATTCTCATGCAGCATCTGTTAATACACTAATTAAACTAATTTATTTTACCCTAAAAATTTCTGAGCTCAGGGTGTATAAATTCACAGAGTTTTAAAGAGTATTTTCAACCAAAGCAGAGCTGCTAGGACTTGATACCTAAAGCATTTGCTTTGCACATTTAAATGCAGCTTCAATTGGAAAACCATTGCATTATAAATGCTAGTAAATATACCATATCATAGTGCAAAAGTAAGAATAATTAAGTTTGACTAAGGATAAGTAACAGGAGTTTCTTAAGCATCATGTACAAGCTAAAGCTAGCATTGCCAAATTAAATGACATTTTAGTCCTACAATTTAGTATTTTGATCGCTAGATATATTTCATTGTTATGCACAATAAGAGTATCGTTTTATAAGTATCAGTGATTATCTAGATAATTTAATAACAGAAATCAACATTACATATATGATGTAATAAACGTTTTTAAACACTTATCTGTTGTAAACAAAGTACAGCTGATGGTTCATATCAATGCACATATATAAGCAGTTGAAGAAATTTTGGAATGTCAAGAATCATCTTGAATCAGAGAATGCCAAATCATTCCACAGTGTTTATGCTATGCTTTATTCAAATTATATATTTTATTTAAAATATATATATATATATATTATCCAAAATAATTCTGTAGAGTACAAAATTATTTTACAATCATATTAAATATTTATTCTTTGTATAACATAGTCACTTTAAACATTACATGCAATTAACGTGTGTATTTCCAGTGGGAATTTCTATATTTAAAAGCAGTTTCTGAGAGGTTTTTGATGTGACAGTCAAAAACTGACATGTCAAAAACCTGCCAACCCTGATTCTAACTCCTCACTGTGGTTGAATTGAAAAAAATGGGGGTTATGGGGGAAAAGCAAAGTTGGCCCGCATGAACGTGACATGTTCTGCCAAACAAAAGGGGATGATAGACGAACCCAAGTGAACATGAAACACCGCACCAACCCTCTCCAATGTTGAACTGTTTTTGGGTTATGATAGATAATTGATTACGGGGGGGGGGGGGGAAATATATCAAGACTAGAAAACCGGAATTTTTAAATTTTCTGGGATACCTACATACAAACTAAGCACATGTTTGGAAAGAACATAAGAAATCCTATAAGGTGACACCTATTTCATTGAAATATGTGGATTTAATGGTGAGCTACAAGCACTGAAAGATCTGCAAAATTCGAAATAGAATTGTTGCCAAACATTTTCATGGCCAATTACACAAACACCCTTCCAGTTAAAATCAATCAAATTTACCAAAAGCTTGTCCATTCCATGAGCTTTGGAAAGAGCCTAATAATAAACCATAACCAATAAACCATATCGGTGTTCTGGTTCCGGAGAAATTTAGCCTTTTGTTCGCAATGCATCACTGAAATTGGCATTTGTTGAAGTGCATATAATAGGAATTGATGGATACAGATTTTTATGACAATTTGATTTTGCAGAAAAAAATCTGTTTAGGTGACGCTACCTCTATCTAAAGGATATCTTTATTTAATGGCCAGCTGGAAATGCTGAAAGATTGGTGAAGTGAAAAATGGAATTGTCGCCAAAACCCACTAAAAATACTTCAACGAACACAGATTTCAGTGATGTTTAAAGCTGGTGCAATAGAGAATTTTTTACTCAATTTGACAGATTGTAGCAGAAGGCTGTTTACGTAATTGGCTATGAGAAATTTTGGTGACAATTCAATTACTAACTTTGCCAATCGTTCAGCTCTTGTAGCTTGCCGTCAAATCCTGATATTTCAATGAAATTGGTGAAATAAAAATTCAAACCCAAATTTCACAAATATGGATTTTTTCAGACTTGACACATTTTTCTTCTATAATCCTTTATCCACCATAACTCTAAAATGGTTTGAAATAGGACTGGGTTAAAATAGGGTTAAATAGGACTGGGGAAATTAGCACATGGGTGGCTCATCTATCACCCCCTTTGATTTGGCAGAACATGTCATGTTCACCTTGTATATATAGTTATCAATCTGTTACTGTTATCAAAAACCCAGTCTTAGTGTGATCATATTAAACAACGTGTGCTGTAGTAGTATTAATTAAAGTCATTTATGCAGCATGAAGCTGAGATTTATTAATTTCAAGAATTAATTCATCTACTAAAATTTAATTTGCTGCTGGGTGTTTAGTTTTTCTTATCCTTATTACTATCAAAACCCATTTATCTAACTTTATATAATTATTTTTTGTGGCACCAATTAACCTTTAAATGTGTAGCTTTAAAGATGTGCAAAGGGTTTTTAAATGTTCATTACTGCAGCCAGTATGAAGATAATTCAGAATCTTTATTGCACATAAGGTGATGTCATATTCTTTCCATTCTATATTTTGAATTTGCTGGTAGATGTCCCAATTAACAATAACAACTTTATTGCAGAGCATGTGCAGATCTGATTTCTCTAATTTGTTAAAAAGTTTTGTTTGAAAATTTATTTTTTTTTTAACCTTGAAGTTTACAATCTGAATTTTTTTTACTATAGTAGTTTGAATCACAAAGGTAGTTATATATTTTGAAAGAATATTATTTCAATGCATTTATTTCATTGCGATTTTTGAGGCCTTTCAGCCAGGATTACATTATGAAATTTTGATAAAATCACTTATAAAACTTGAAAAATCCAACCAATAAAGCTCATGGGTTATATTTGAGCAAATACAACCAATAAGCTTATTGGTTGAATTTTTCAAGTTTTATAAAAGAACTTATGGATAACTTTTGTAGTATAATCCCATAATAAGGCATTGTATAAGCAGTACAATTTGAGATAGATTTATTTTGAAATTATTTTCCTGGCTTTCAATGCGTGTCATTAATTATCAGCTTGGAGGGAAAAAAGGACTTAAACGTTAATAACTCTTTCACTACAGTAGAAGAGAAGTTCATACTATCTCAAATTATTCTTTTCAGTTATTTCAAACTATTGAGGAATCATTTTTGACACTAATGAGGGTCCTGGAAAGTTATCAAGATAAATTGTGTGGTATGTATAACAAGATATAACTGTTTTGAAAATATAAACAGGGCTGTCAAAAAGTCCGTAAAAACTTTAAAAATGAATAAAAATTGGAAAATAACCGAAATAAAAAATCGCTAGGTCACAGAAATTTTTTTAAGACAGGGAAAAAACTAAAAAAACAGCCGATAGGTGACGTTGGTACAAGCAACTTTGGTGGAAATATGCAAATAAGAACTTGCGCTCCTAATCCACAATCAGTTCACCGTTGTAAACCGTGTATGTGGACCAGCTGCACTCTGCCATTGCTGGATTTGTGACTCGCCTGCAATGTGTTATCCCCTGTGGTGGTGGTCATTGGGAATACATACTGCTGTATTAAACGATTTGGAGGCATTCTGTTCCTTATTTGCGTATCTTTTCTTTGACTCGTGTATGTCTCTCCATCTATCGGCTGCTTTTTTTAGTTTTTTTCCATCTAAAAAAAAATTCCTGTGACATAGCGATGCTAACCCTGCAAACTGTTTTTTATTTCGTTATGTTTCCGGTTTTTATGAATTTTTGAAGTTTCTACGGAGTTTTGCCCACTCTGTATATATGCCAATTGTATTTCTTTATATTATTACTAGAATGATAGAGACCTGGTCTTCCCCCCCCCCCCCAAATGTCAGAAAGTGAATGATAAATATGGAATAATATGGTTTATATATATAAGCTATTGTTTCATCACTTTGGTCCCCCCCCCGAAACACCAGTTATTCCCCTCTGAAATAAATTTCTGGCTACAGCCATTAATGATATATACTGTGGTAGCAATCTGTTCTGCTTTATCATAATATATGACAAGAAGACCTCATCAAGAAGTAAGCTCGGCATTCTCTTAGCAAGACATATTATTTTAAAAAAACTGACATCGTCATTTTGCACTGGCAATAAACTGAATGTCCTGTCTAATTAGACCTCATATACAGGAAATAGCTGTGGTGTAGCAAAAATTATCAATGATTACCTTGGCACTTGATTTCAACCAAACATCTAATTTTAGCTTATTGAAACTTTATGAATTTTGTCATCTTAAGGTTTAATGTGCTAGGTTTTATAAAAAGTTGCTGAAATGACCAAGTCATAAGGCAGACATAAGAAAGCACTCAACACCATTGTATGTGGAGAACACAATGAAGATTTAATTCATTACTGAGTCAATGTGAACTTATTAATACATTAGATAACATACCCCTATGCAGTTAGACATACTGCCACGCAAACACACATAAGCATCACAACAGAAGGCATGCATACTGAAAACACATAATGAAAAGCAAGGCAAAAGCCCTGCATTACGGTTATACGGGATATATATAAACATACAAATATTCCAGTGAAGCCACCTAAGTATACAAACATAAATATGCAACATTCCCATGTAGCTTGAAAAAAAAAGTCACACTATAATGTCATTTAGTGTCCTCTTTACTGAGTCTCTGTTGAGCTTGATGTATACACCACCTTCGTCTGGGCACAAACACTGAATTAGAAACATTGCAAATTCCACTTACCTCTGCGGCTCTTCTAATGGAATTTTCTCACTTGAGAACTCAGAGGTTCCCTCAAGGATCTTCAGAGGTTGTCACAGAATTCTGTTGCTCTTCCGAGGGCACATCAGGGGGTGACAACACTTCTGGAAGTGTTGGACGTTCCGCTGTATATCTGGGTCGAACTTGGTCAACGTGTCTTCTGGTGACTCCAGAAGAATTTTGACAATCCACCATAGTAGTAGCAATGTGCGTTTTCACTGTACCTGGAACCCACTTTGGACCTTCGGCGGAATTCTGGAACCAAACATAGTCTTGAATTCTATGTTCAGAATTAGGAGGCTGGAAAAGATGACCGAAATGTATCCGGCCTGAGCAAATCCAAACGTGTACTGATCTCTAGACCGAACATTTGCGTTGCTGTTTCCTATAGTTAATCAGAAATCGCTGCAAATGCATAGGAAAAATTTACACAAACCAGATGTAACAGTTCTAACATCTCTTTCTGGAAATCCGTTGGTTTGGGGATGATATGGCAGGGTTCGAAGGTGAACAAACAGCATTTTTGCGTGAAAATTCTTGAAACTTGTGACTTTAAAACCAAGTTCCATTATCACTTACTGATCATTTTGGCACACTAAATCTTGCAAAAGTTTTCTGAGAGCGTGTATTATACAAGATGAAACTGTAGAAGTGACTAGTATAACTTCTAGTCATTTTGTATAAGAGTCAATCACTGTAAACAAAATATGACCATTTACTGGACCAGCGTGGTCAACATGAATACAATGCCATGGTTGTGGAGACAATGGCCAACATACTGTATTTGAAGGAGCATGTAGTGCGTTTTCTTGACAAGCAAGACAGGATTTTACCATACACGTGATATGTGCATTTACACCAGGCCACCAAACTATACCTCTTGCCAAGGCTTTCATGGCTATGATTCCTTGATGACCATCATGTAGTTCTGATGACATACTCTCGAAATCTCTCAGGAATGTACACTCTAATACCTTGTTTGACTGAAAGTTCATCTTGGTATAACCAAAATGGTTACATATTGTCTGCTACTTCTGTAGGCCATCCATCTTCAATATATTCCCTCACTGTTCACAAGGTACGATCGGTACTTGAGTACTGCCTCAATGTGTGAACTGAAATTGAGCTGTCATCTAAATTTTGCATTAAACACACAAGTTCTGCCAATTGAGGAGGATCAGGACAAGAGTCAGGTAACGATAACCTACTCAATGTGTCTGTGCATTTGGGTTTGACTTTCCCGGCTTGAATTTGATCCTGTATGCATAAGAAGAACGTGTCAAAGCCCACCTTTGAATTCTAGCAGCAACTGCAGTGGAAATTGTCTTCTTTTCCAACCACAATGTCAACAAGGGGTGACCGTTACTAAAATAAACTCTCTGCCCAAGAGAATTTCTAAATCTAGTTACGCCAAATAGTAATGTTAATGCTTCTTTTTCTAAGTGGCTGTAATTTTCCTCAGCCTTAAAGAGAGACCTCAAAGCAAAAGCAATGGAGTGATCTCCAAAATTCATTGGATGAGAAAGGACCACACCTAATACAACCAGACTAGCATCGCACAACAAAATAACTTCTTTGTTATTATCAAAATGTACTGCTACATATTGCAAACACTGCTAGTCTGGTTGGATTAGGTGTGGCCCTTTCTGTAATTATCTATCTCCTGATCGGACTAAATTAATGCCTAGAGAAGCAGTAGAATTTTTAATGTTGTCAACACTACATTTAGCTGAATCCATTGTGACAGCTATTTCGACAGCACAGTGTGGAGTTAGATTTGGTTCAGTGACCAACTTTAGAGTTAGCCCATTTCTTCACATTTAATTCCACAAACTATACGATCACGTAATGTGCAATCCAAGAAATTGCCAAAATTACAATATTTCGACATGTCACAATTTCCACGACAAAAGTTTATACTGATTCCCTGGCAAATGATTTCTTTTGAAAAAATTTAGTGTCTCAACAGTCTCGAAAGGTGTCGGTTCAAAATGTGTTGTTAAAAGCTGAGCCAACTGCATGAAAGTTTTGTCAGTACGTAATGCAAGAGAGAGAAAATAACAGCCTATTGTAAGTCTCTGAGCCTACTACTGTCAAAAATATGGCTCTCTCTTGAAGTGGATCGACGATTTCATTTGCAATAAAATATTGCTTCAAATGTGACGTATTGTGACCGCTGTTTGACAGCCGGATTAAAAGCTTGACCGCTTCCTAATGTCATGTTCACAAAAATAATGAATTGAAAATCTTATTTCATAACTTACTCTTGTTGCCAATGAAATGACCGAGTTGTAAGGCAGTTATAAGGGGTCATTCAAGTATTACGTCAGCATCGATAGGGGGAGGGGGTTTTCGATTTGCTGACTTTTGATGGGAAGGGGGGGGGGGTTCCCATCTAAAACTGGGTGCCACATGTCACTCAAGTGATCTCTAAATGTGCCACGGATCGTTTAAGTGTTCTGGAACTGTGTCATGGGTTACTTAAGTGATCTTTGAATGTGAAAGTGATCTTTGAATGTGAAAGTGATCTTTGAATGTGAAAGTGATCTTTGAATGTGAAAGTGATCTTTGAGACCTACTTCAATGATCTAAAAATGTGTCACGACTCATTTAAGCGATTTGTAAATGTGCCACTTAGTTTATTTTTACAAAATTGGGTTGAAGGGGCAAGCCACACCAGATAACCTTCAGGGCCACATTTGGTCTGCGAGTCAAGGGTTTACCATACATACTTAAAGGGTGGGTCACAATGAATTTCCTAAAAGAGAAATTTCGAGTTCTTACCCTTCAAATAGCATTGAAATTAACAGAAATTCATTATAGTAACATAAAAGTTTTGCATTAAAAAAAAAAAAAAAATTTTCGTCTGGGGGGGAGGCGCGCGAGTCCCCTATGCCCCCTCTGCCGCGTACATTTCTGATCCCACCAACATGCGTTAGGAGGTAGGGTGCAGTGCTGACGAAATTTTGCTGACAAGGGGGAGGTCAGAGTTTTGCTGACTTCTGCTGACAAAGGGGGGGGGGCCAAAAATGGCTAAAAATTTGCTGACGTAATACTTGAACGGCCCCTAAGGAAGCACTCGACATTATTGTATGCGGAGAACTCAACAGATTTAATTCATTATTGAGTTAATGTGAACTAATACATAAGATAACAAACATTGGGCATACTGTAGCGAACACACATAAGCATCACAACGGAAGGCATACATACTAAAAATACATAATGAAAAGCAAGGCAAGACAAAAGCCCTGCATCACAGTTGCACGGGATGTATATAAACATACAAATATTCCAGTGGCGCCACCTAAGTTTACAAACAAATATACAACAGTAGTCCAATGGAAGTTTTACGTAGAACAATATCACCGATGAAATTTATCACATTGACTTTGAATATTTTGTGTGAAAATAAAAAAGTTATATAAATGACTGTTTATATATATATATATATATATATATATATACACACTGACGAGCCACAAAAACTGGTACACCTGCCTAATATCGTGTAGGGCCCCCGCGAGCACGCAGAAGTGCCGCAACACAACGTGGCATGGACTCGACTAATGTCTGAAGTAGTGCTGGAGGTAATTGACACCATGAATCCTGCAGGGCTGTCCATAAATCCGTAGGAGTAAGAGTGGGTGGAGATCTCTTCTGAACAGCACATTGCAAGGCATCCCAGATATGTTCAATAATGTTCATGTCTGGGGATTGTGGTGGCCAGCGGAAGTATCTAAATTCAGAAGAGTGTTCCTGGAGCCACTTTGTAGCAATTTTGGACGTGTGGCGTGTCGCATTGTCCTGCTGAAATTGTCCAAGATGTTGGAATGCACAATGGACATGAATGGGTGCAGGTGATCAGACAGGATGCTTACGTACCTGTCACCTGTCAGAGTCGTATCGAGACATATCAGGGGTCCCATATCACGCCAACTGCACACGCCCCATACCATCACAGAGCCTCCACCAGCTTGAACAGTCCCCTGTTGACATGTAGGGTCCATGGATTCATGAGGTTGTCTCCATACCGTACACGTCCATCAGCTCGAAGCAATTGGAACCGAGGCATAAAGCTTTGTGTCGTGCAGTCATCAAGGGTACACGAGTGGGCCTTCGGCTCCGAAAGCCCATATTGATGATGTTTCATTGAATGGTTCGCACGCTGACACTTGTTGATGGCCCAGCATTGATATCTGCAGCAATTTGCAGAAGGGTTGCATGTCTGTCACGTTTAATAATTCTCGTCAGTCGTTGTTGGTCCCGTTCTTGCATGATCTTTTTCCGGCCGCAGTGATGTCATAGATTTAATTTTTTACCAAATTCACGGTACACTCGTGAAATGGTCGTACGTGAAAATCCAAATTTCATCGCTACCTCGGAGATGCTATGTCCCATCTCTCGTGCGCCGACTATAACACCACGTTCAAACTCACTTAAATCTCAATAACCTGCCATTGTAGCAGCAGTAACTGATCTAACAACTATGCCAGACACTTGTTGTGTTATATAGGCATTGCCGACCGCAGCGCCGTACTCTGATTGGTTCCATATCTCTTTATTTGCATACGCATGCCTGTACCAGTTTTTTTGGCTCTTCAATTTATATATATATGTAAAAAAGAAATATTGGATGAAAAGAAGTTGTATTGTGGCATGTGCTGTTTTAAGAATTTCAGTTGAACAATCCAAAATATGTATCTTTGAACAAGTTCATCAGAATTGAAAATTGATTCAGGGAGTGTTTCTGAGGATCTTGAAACATTCATATACCTGGGTCCTGCAATCCAAGTTGTTGGGGGAAACCTTTGTCCTCTGAATAGAAGTGAGTCCCTCTTGAAGAAAATAATTTTTCTTAAATTATTCACTAAATACTCCTGTGATTACACCAGGTTCCTGATTTCTTTGCCAGCTGTTGCTGGACAATTTTTAGATTATATGAACTAACTATGCTATTAAAATATTACAGAAAAACTGGCTAATTTGGTAGAGATACAGTTTTTGGAAAAATTTTCATAGCTGTCTTTATCGTGATTTGAACCTGGGTCTCTCGAATACCAGTCGAGTGCTCTATCATCTAAGCCAGTTTTTCTTAACCTTTTTCAGCTCATGGCCCTGATGGATCACATTTTTTTCTCGTGGCTCCCTCTACCCTCATCCAAGAGTGAGATACTTTCAATTTTTTTATTATGAATGAAATTTTAATAAATCAGGTCCATCTCTAGAATCCTGGCTAGGCACTGATTCAAATGGTGGATTATCATCCCTCCCAGGAGTCAAATTATATGGTAAAAACGGGTCTGTAAAATACGGGATGATCCCATATTTCTTTTTCAATATTCCAGTTTTTATTTTGCAAATATTTGTTGCAAATAAATTGTGTATTTATGAACGAAACCATCTCATTAAACAACTAAAGATTAATGACACTGGATGTGATACAAAAGAAACCACAATGGCAGAGGTGAGTGCCATAGTTATACCGCCATTCAATGCACATGGTTTTTTGTTGAGGTTCGTAATGTGTGAAAGCACTTTTGAGTTAACCACTCCGAAACTGATAATGGAATTGAAAACAAAATACAACTACATCTTTGTAAATCTTCCTCCCAATAACGCATCTCTAGTTCGAGACATTCTCATGAACCCGCCAACTTTGGTGCCATACAAAACACTAAAGAGCAAACTAGTCATGTGTTGCAGTGAATCCTCATCTACACAGCTTAGGAAACTTCTCATGTGTGAACAATTAGGAGATCGGAAACTGTCAGAAATTCTCTGTGAATTAAAATGGCGAGAGGAATCTCTGTTTCGAACAAACTATTAACTGAACTTTTCTTGCAACAACTGTGAAAATCTACTCAATCTATACTCGCTGCTGTCAGCCCACTAACTCGACAAAACGGCAGAGCTGGCCGACAAGATCCAAAAAGCAAAAAAGCAAGCCCATAACATGTAGACACCATGGGAAAATGTCAATAATCGGACATGATTGCACAACTTCTAGAAGAGGTTGCGCAAATACGCCGCAAACTGAAAACAGTTTTGTGTGTGTTCTCAGTGTTTTGCGCTCACGTTTCTCTCGTTCCAGATCAACACCACCTGTATCGCCGGATAGATAAGTTTGTTGGTACCATAAAATTTTTTTGGCAATCAAGCCAGAAGGTGCATTTTACCATACAGGTTTACAAAAAATGATGAAGGCGAAGAGTAGTAGCGACTTGCTCCCTGCCAACGACATCTTGTTGCTTTGTAGTCGATCGAAGCACCAGCATTCAGGGGTGGGAACTCTGCGCCAATTGCGCCGCACTGCGCCAAAACTAATATCTTGCGCCATCCTGCTCCAATAGCGTATTTTCGCATTTTTCTGCGCCAAATAGCGAATTTTGCTTCAGTATGCCCGGAATTTCGGAAAGGACGCCAAAAAAATTTTGTTCCTGCTAGCCACGAAACGTTTCTTTACGAGAGAAAAGAGCGTGTTTTATTCCACTTTACTTAAACTATCGGCCCCTGATCGGGCTTTCCATCGCGAAACCCCGATATTGTCCGTGATCGTGGAACTGAAGATGGCTTGCAATGCCTTTCAGCTTTAAAGTGCAAATTCGAGTGTTTCCGTTTAAAAAAAAAAGTCGTCACTGGAAGCAGCAGAAATTACTGTAGTCGATTGTCATTGTGTTAAATCTCGATTTTTCGTAAAAAAAATTTTCATTCTGGGAGTAAAAGGCGCATGTCCGCCGAATTACGAATGTTAGTGTAGAAACTTTGCCTAATAACGAGCGTTAAATCGCTAATTTTGCCGAATAACGAGCGTTAAATCGCTAATGTTGCCGAATAACGAGCGTTAAATCGTCAATATCGCCAAATAACGAGCGTTAAATCGTCAATCTCGCCAAATAGCGAGTGTCAGATCGCCAATCTCGCCAGATAATGAGTGCTGAATCGCCAAACATCGAGTTGTTTGTTCCGAAATTCTCTCCCATTTTGCAACAATTTCTTTCCAAGTATAAAAAAATTGAAAAATTATAAAATTGTTTTAGCTCATTTGAAGTGCTGCTGTTCAAGGCAGCAAATAGTGCCCACAGTAACCAAAAATCATCTTACATAGACAGGTGCAAAAAATTTTATAATAGCCGCTCTTTCAAACAAGGTATCAAAAGCCTAAAACACAAAAATCAAGCTGACAAAAAGATGTTTGATAACAAAAGACAGTGCAGTTTTATTTTGAAAAGGGTTGAGGGTTAACGAAAATATTCTTGTTAATTTCACTGTTCCTATTTATAAATATCTGCTCCGAATCCCATATTTTGCTGCTCCAAATCCCGAATTTGCTGCTCCAAATCCTGAATTTGCTGCTCCAAAACTGCTCAGAATCCTGAATTTTGCTGCTCCGAAATGGACTTAGTCACTTCCCACCCCTGAGCATTTCATTCCATGTGGACACTGGATCAGATGTTTCGCTACTCCCTGCAGGCAACACTGACAAATGCCAACTGTTTCTCTAGCTTTCTGCTGCAAATTCGTCTCCAATAAATGTCTATGGTGAGCAGACAGTCACTTTAGATTTTCAACTCAGTAGAGGCTTCTGGTGACTTTCCTCTTGGCCACTGTACCGAAACCTATCCTTGGAGCCAATTCGTTGTACAACTTTCTTCGATGGCGATGTCTCCTCAACATGAGAACGAAACTCACTGCACAATGTCAACTAAAAGTAGTCAGAAGTGCTCTCTCAATCAAATTTTTTGATGGTGATGCAATTTATCAAAGCATGTTCAATAAATCTTTGCAGAACACCAAACCATGTTGTGAACATATCAGACAACATACAACATGTATCAGGCATACAGAACCAAGTCTATGATGCTCTTTCTAGAATACAAGCCATTGCATGCCCTCCATCAATAGACTATTCCAGGATTGCAGAAGCTCAAGAGACCAACAGCAAACTCAAGCATTCCTCATTAAAACTGAACAACTGCAATTTAGTTGGTGTAATTAAACCACTCTGGTATGACACATCTTCCAATTAAGTACGCCAATGTATACTGAGCATTCTTTGAAGACACGTTTTCAATGTTCTTTCCAATCTATGTCACCCAGGCATCAAAGCTGAAACACGTCTTGTCTGCAATTGCTTTGTATGGCCTTCAATTCAAAAAGACTGCACCACCTGGACCAGATGTTGTGGGTCTTGCCAAAAGTCAAAGGTGCACAAACATATTGTTTACGCTCCAGGATAAATAGAAATGCCAGATGCTCACTTCAAGCACGCCCACATCGATATCATCAGTCCCCTTTCCTCATCCCGAAGTTATACATATTGCCTCACCTGCATCGATCAATTTAGCCGTTGGATGAAAGTCTTACCGATGCCAGACATGACATCGCCAGCCACTGTTGCTTCAACATTCTTTTCTGGTTGGATCAGTTGTTTCTGAACCCAGAGAAAATAACAGACCAAGGTCGACAATTTGAAAGCTTCATCTTTCCCAATCTCACTAAACTCCTTGGCATTCAGCACATCAGGAAGGCACCTTATCATCCTCAAGCTAATGGGATGATCGAGTTCATTGACAATACTAAAAGCAACTCTTATAGCTAAACTGAACATGAACTGGGTGAACACACTTCCAACAGTCCTGTTAGGGCTATGATCCTGCTACAAAGAAGATCTCAAAGCCACACCAGCGCAATTTCTATACAGCACAGAGCTCCGATTGCCTGTGCAACCTATCAATAAATTACATTCCCGAATTCTTTTTATGATCCACAGACAACAAATTGAAAACAAAACAATATTTTCAGCCAGAAGAAAAAATATTTTTAACAATTAAATTTCCCTTCCTTTTTTTGTTAACATTTCAAACATGAAACTCAATGATCATAAACTGTGAATCACAAAACAGCTCTACAAAAAATAACAATGAACTATCTCACCAACATGAAGTCTCCATCGGTTATCGATTTTAGTCACACATTCAAATCAGTCTGATCAAGTTCAGATATCCAGAGCAAGTTCATCACTGCACTACACAAACTATTAGTTCGTAATCAATTCATCAAAGGATCCCCCATTCCGATGAGTATCTCCAAGAATCTAAGCACGAGGTCCAGCTTAAGTCAAGATGGTTGTTTTCTCCCCAGTGAGAAACACGAGTACGGAAACAACTTGAAAATGAGCCAAGTCGAGTGATGAAGAGAGTAATGAGATAGCCCGAAAAATCATCGTAAGCTTGGTGAGACTAGACCTTTGCTGGCAATTAGTGCACCAAGATGCAAACTAATTTATTATTTCATTTTTATCTTGAAACTTTAACGACCAAAAGATCAAATGTTATGTTGGACTTGGGCCATGATTATAGAGAGCTAATGGAAATAGCAGTCGCATATGACTTCGATCGCAAACAATATTTATACCTCGGATCATGGATGATC
Source organism: Pholcus phalangioides (assembly GCF_987345545.1). Classification (NCBI taxonomy): domain Eukaryota; kingdom Metazoa; phylum Arthropoda; class Arachnida; order Araneae; family Pholcidae; genus Pholcus; species Pholcus phalangioides. Next base: position 31,876,198 of record NW_028301604.1, read on the forward strand.
CACTCTAGGCACAGCTGGCCCACTGTACCTTTCCTTCTAAAAATTAAATATAATGACATCACTAAATTTATTTGCATATTTCTACATAAGAAAATGTTGTAGATCGGAAACACTGATCGACCAATCGCAGAATAATTATCGCGATCAATTGCTGAAAATTGGACAAAGTAATTTTTTTAAATATATTTCAGCATTATTTTGATAATTATTTGAAAAATATATATTTAGAGACCTTTCAACATTTACATTGGTAACATGGATTATGTTACACCTGGCGATCTGATCAACAGTAGCAACAATATACCATGTTTCCACAGAATTGGTCTCCATCCTAAGGGACCAGATGCAGCAGCTACAACCAACTACTGCAACAACACACAGTGAAAAGACACTCTACGTACATTCGGAACTGAAGAACACCACCCATGTTTTCTTGCATTCAGACACAGTGAAAGGATCACTCGTCCCCACTTACAGCGGACTGTGCGAAGTGCTGAAACGGGATAAGAAGACTTTTTTCCTTTTTATAAAGGGAAAACCATCTACGGTTTCGTTCAACAGGTTAAAACCAGCCTTTCTGCTCACCAACGGCGTGCCTCAGCCACACAACAGAAAGACAGATGCATCCATTCCAAAGACTTCCTCCATCATGCCGAAAAGCATCCTGAAAAAATACCAACCAGCAAAAATATTTGGAAAAACCGGCTACATTCATCAGAGTATGTGACTTGAAAAAAAAAATTCTCTTCATTACTCATCCTTTGGACGTCAAGGGGGGTACTGTAGTGTGGTCCGCATGATGGCGCTGTGGTGTCTCCCCAGCTTACATAATTATTCTATTTCTGCTGGTGACAAAATCACAGAAATCTATAGTCAAAGCCGTCTGGCTCGGCATGTTTGTTTACGTTGTCCTGCTCACAGACGCACATGTCTGTCTTTCAGGCCATATTTTTCTCTTTCATTATTCCAGTTTATATTATGTAAATATTATTTGTTATAAATATATTGTGTATATATGAATGAAACCATCGCATTAAACAACTGAAGAGATATGCCTTCAATTCGCTAGTAATTTGCAGCAAGGGGACTTAGCTATGCGCCCTGTGTAAATGTATGTGTAGTGTACAAAAAACATATAATTGTATTGATATTCGACAATATATAAGTAATTTAATTTTGTAACTTATACTGCAATAGTAAATATAGGAACAAAAGTATGCAATATAACTTGTCTAATCCAAATAAAAGCTGTTGTCTGAACCATATTTTAACTCTTTTAGACCATATTTTAATTCCTTACTCTGGAAGGACTTGTCCAAGTCCCTTGGGGGTCACAGAATGTATGTATTATGTGTTTGTATTTATGTATTGCATGTATAATTGTGATGTGTTTTTGGTGATTTGTTATATTAAAAAAAATTCCAAGGGACAACATTAGTAAGTTTCAACTTATGATGCTTTTTTTATATATTTCACTTAGCTCTTGCTCAGGAAGAAAATATGCTTGGGAGATTCCTGAAAGAAAATGGCAAACAAGATAAAACAAGAGCTGGAAAAGCTATGTGCAGTGCTGGCAAAGCATTGAGTTACAGTGCTCAGCAGAGGTGACTTTTTTTTTAATTAAAATAATTTTTTTTCATTGTACAATAGAAATGAGTTCTATTACACAATAAAACATTTCTAAAAATAACATTTTGGGGCAGGGGTTCACAACCTTTTCAGTTTGCAGACCAGAAATGTGAATTCAACTCTCGGGCCAGAAATTAATGTATACCCACCATATTAAGTGTATTATGCAATGTAACTTTTGAAAGTGAATAATTGAAACAGTTGGTGGTAGAAATGCATCTTATGCTGCATTTCATTAGTAAAACTGTTTATTTTAAACTACTGGGTCGTTGTCTCAAAAAGGTTGAGACCACTCCCTGGTGAACCAAATTTCTATGAGCCTATGGCCCAGTTTAAAAATGGTTTGAAAAACTACTAATTCATACAGGTGAACTTAGCTAAATTGAATCTTTGGATAATTTGAATATTGGGAATTCCTCCCTTGAGTTTCCTATTTATTACAATGTTGAAATTACTTTTTCAATTCAATTTTTTACCCAATGTCTTGGAGTTCAAATATAAATCAGATGTTTCAGCAACTGCAGCAAACATCCATATTGAGAAATACAAGGGGGCTGTTCGTGCTATGTAAGCAGAATTTTGGTGACATTTGACCTCTTCTCCCCCCCCCCCCCCCCCCCAGTTGTCAGCAAAATTAGGTGAAGCTTGGACCCCCTATCAGCAAAACTGAGTAAGCTGGGCTGGATACTGGTTTCAACTAAGAAGTTTTTGGATACCCCCTAGAAGAGTGTGCTGGGGGGACGGGGGACATAAGAAGTATGGAAGGAAAAATATCTTTATATGCTGTTTCAATTTCTGTAACTTATTATTTTCTGAAAGTTAGTGTAGGGTATCTGGCAACACTGAAGGAGAGCAGTATTACTGGGCAGACGATGGCAACACCCAGGCAGAACATAGATAGACAACGAGAACGTTCACTCGGCCCCGGTCTCCAAGAACGAGCATTCTTATATTTTATATGTTAATTCTGAATTAATCATGTTACTTTAGTTTAATTAAAACAAATATCATACATTTCTGTCGACAAAGAAAAGATCAAACAAGAAAATGACCGAGCAATATGAACTACCACGAGCAGACCAAAAAAAAAAAGGTAACTCTACGTGATCTGACCAAGCTTCACTTCGCTGAGATTGTTTTCAGAATAGATGACATACACTATTATATTTGTCATTTTGAATTGGAATTACATATTTTCCAAATCACAAACAATGGTGATATGCATGATCTTATTCTCCAATGCATGCGACCGCATCTTTTCATACTGGTGAACATTAATGTCGATCCAGTCTTGCCGGATGAAAAAATGTATGCTAAAATCAAGGAATTTCTGCTGTTCTACTACAAACCGGCTATGAACATACATGCAGAGCACACTAAGTTCACGCATTGACATCGCCAAAGTGGAGAAACAGTCAAGGAGACTACATGTCGTGTACCGTTAAACTACATTCCCGGTTTATTATTTTTTGTTTCCCAACAATTAATTCATCAGCAGACAACAATAAAGAATGACAACTTTCTTTTCCACTTAAATCATTTATTAACAATATTAAATTTTAAACTGTACAAAAACCAAAAAAAAAAAAAAAAACAACACATTTTAAGCTTGATTATCACAGTGTAACATAATTTTTTTTAGAGTTATTAGTGCTAAAAGTTCAAAGAGAACAGTGTTAAATGCGGGTAAAACTGTTTTTCTGCATTTACAGCTGTTTTTTCCAAATTTCCTTTTTTTCAATTTTAAATATCTTGTTAATATTGCACTTAGAAACATGGATTTTTTTTGTTGTCATCTGGAGGGACAGGGCAACAACTTAGATCACAGGGGAACCATATAAAAATTTAATTTTTTTTTATTTTGTTACACACCATATTTTTTGACTTTAACCGCTCATCCATAGCCCAACACTGCTGGTCCTTTGACCACAAATTTGACTTCTCTTCGGCCAAAATCATCCAAAAATGTCCCTCACCGTCTGACTTGGATTTCTCCACATCAACAAAAATACAAACCAGTTGGTCAACGACCTATCTAGCACACCACCTTTCTCAAAAATCTGGCAACAGTTTCTACAATAATTATTCTTCTCCATCAGTATCACTATCACGTTCTCGGTTGTGATTGGCTCCGCCATTTTTTTTCTTTTTTCCGTCCTCTTGCTCTACTGTTTTGTTGCCGGTTCATTTTGAATTTGACGCTTGTCTACAACAGCGAGTAACTCCTGCTATTAGGAGTTTTTTCAATATTTTCTTTCTTTTTTGTTTCTGCTACTGATGAAGGAACTTCATATAGTTCCGAAACGCGTATAGCCGTGTTCGTTTGGAATTTTGGGTACACCCAAACGTTGATTATTTAATCATATCATATTTTCACTCTCAAAACTAGTGCAGGGTAATTTTTAATTGCCTGTTGCACATTTTTTAAACTAAAATAATACCTCTACAATGAATGGTTGATGAATAAAGGCTACTTACAGGACACTCTTTATATAGATTATCCATATTTTTCATATTTTTCAAAGTTTTTTTTAAAATATTACAAACACTTTAATATTAAAGCACCTTACTAACATTTAATATTTAATTTGTGTTGAAATTTTGCATTGTTCAAGTTGTAATGTAGTGTAGAGGTGTGTGTGCATTATTTTGTTGACCTTTTTTCAAGTTGAGAATTGATGGGATAAATTTGTACGATTGCATGTATGTTAATGCAATGTTTTCAAATAATTTTTTTTGTAATTTAATGAGAAAAATTTGCGAATTTATTTTCATGGAGAAGGAAAATGTAAGGAAATGTGCTATCTAGTTGTAATTGCATTAAGGTGTGGGTGGCTGCAGACACCCATGCTTTTGCAGTTTTTGTTTTTCATTCCAGTTTCCAGTTGACTAACAACTGGGACTATCTAAGTTTCAAGTATCGTTGCTATTACTATGTGATGTCATGAGTTGGTCCTGATCGCCTTGACCATTACTGTTTTGGAACCAGAGGTCGTTTCCTCCATTTCCGTATGGCGTCACCTAAAACCTGGCATTAGTTGGCAGACCAATTTTGCCGTGACTGCCATGGTTTTTTCCTCTACATAAGGAAGGTATGCTCTTGTGTCGACACTTACATCTATTCATATTCTGTTACTGATTATTGTCAGGTTACAAGCTGAGCAATTTTTAAGGTAATTGCATATTATCGTGAGGCCTATTTCTGGATTTCAAAGCATTTAAGATGACATGAGACAGACGTGACCCAGGGTGTCACACCTGGAGTACCAGAAATACCTTTGAAATAATGTTTTTAATATAAACCTTGTTATACAGTTGAATCTTATTTTAACGAATACCGTTATAGTGAAAATCTCGTTTTAACTAACACTTTTCTAATCCCCCAGAGAAGTTTACGTAGGGACATTTTTAAATAACCTGGAGTTCCTTTATAATGAAATTTTGTTATAACGAAGTGATTTCTAAGGTCTCTTGGAGTTCATTATAACATGATTCAACTGTACATCATCTTTACCAGTGCCACCCTTACCAGACGCAGGGCCTGGTGCAAAAATAATAACCGGGTCAGAGGCATCTTGAAATAAAATATTTCAGGGCCCTTTAGCCTTGATTTGTTGCCGCTATGGTGGTCGAGTGGTCATAGTGATGGACTCGTATCGTGAGGACCTGGGTTCGAACCCCACCGTCACCATAGTTAGTGGTGGTCAGCTGAAGTTGAGTTTTCTGTGGTTCCAATTTCAAGGCGTGAATGTGAGCCGATCTCCCCGTTAAAAAGTCTTGCCACAGAGAGCAACAGACCTACAAACAGCACAAATGTAACAAATCATAACACATCCCTCACTCCCCTTCTGAAATATAGATGGCAGCACTGAAAAATCAAACACAACACTATATATGCACTCAGACTGTTAGGTATATGCACAGTTACATCTCCGGCACAACTCACTAGGTAGTAAATCACCCATAAATGGTGATAGACCTGAGTTGTGTTCGTTTTGAAAGAAAGAAAGCCTTTTGATTTGTTTTCTTCTGTGAGAGAGGAATCAAAAATTAAGAAAATGAAAATCATGTAAATTCAGAATAAATGTAAGAAATAATTATAATTCGCATTAAAATTCAGAATAAATGTAAGAAATAATTATAATTCGCATTAAAATTCATTCAGAATGTTATGATTGAACGTTTCAGAATTGATGAAAATTCAAAATAAAAGAAATAGTTTCAGAATTGATGAAAATTCAAAATAAAAGAAATAGTTTCAGAATTGATGAAAATTCAAAATAAAAGAAATAGTTTCAGAATTGATGAAAATTCAAAATAAAAGAAATAGTTTCAGAATTGATGAAAATTCAAAATAAAAGAAATAGTTTCAGAATTGATGAAAATTCAGAATAAAAGAAATAGTTTCAGAATTGATGAAAATTCAGAATAAAAGAAATAGTTTCAGAATTGATGAAAATTCAGAATAAAAGAAATAGTTTCAGAATTGATGAAAATTCAGAATAAAAGAAATAGTTTCAGAATTGATGAAAATTCAGAATAAAAGAAATAGTTTCAGAATTGATGAAAATTCAGAATAAAAGAAATAGTTTCAGAATTGATGAAAATTCAGAATAAAAGAAATAGTTTCAGAATTGATGAAAATTCAGAATAAAAGAAATAGTTTCAGAATTGATGAAAATTCACAGAATTCCAGAATTGATGAAAATTCACAGAATTCCAGAATTTAAGAAAATTCAGTGTTCCAGAATTGATGCAAGTTCAGAATTCCAGAATTTATAAAAAAAAATTTTACCGTAAGTGTGAGGCCTTTTGTGACCCCACCTGTTGCACACCCCCTAAGGGCAGCTCTGGTCTTTATAGGAAAAGTGATGTCTCACCAAAATAAGTGCTTTTTCAAGGATTAAGTTATCCGGAATTATTAAAAATAATTCTAGAACAAAAAGCAAAAATCTGCTTGAAAAGCATAGCGTATGGTAACAAACATTTTGCATGGTAAACAATGGTGTGCTGTTTTCTTCTGCAAAAAATCAGGTTTGTCTCGAGGTCCCCTTCAATGAAGCTCGGTCAGCCTCCCGCCAGGGTCAACGCATGGTCTAGACAGCTGTTTGATAACATATGTTTAATATAATATAGTGGCCCACAAGCTTCGTTAAAATGGCAAGTGTGGGCTACGCTGTCTAAGATTGGGAACATCTGATCTATAATACAGAAGACTGTTGATAATCCTGCATTTTTTCTTCGAGCATAGAGAAGAAAAACAAGTCACTGGCATGTCTATGCACAGAAGTTCATATTGTTTAAGTAGGCTTTTTCAACTAACTTCCAGTTATCCTGTGATTTTGGTAATCCAGCATATCTTGGTCTGATATGTGCCAGATTCAGGAGAGTTCATATATATGTTATCTGGTCCAAGTATTGATGCACATTTTCCAAATAACATATTAATGCTGTAATAAAAAGGGTGTCAATATGGTTCTGTTAAAAATCTATCTGAGCACACAAGCTAGCTCAATTTACAGGAATTGTTGATAACCACATGCCTTTGGTTCTAAAAGATAGATTTTCTTGGAAATTTAGGAAGATATATCTACCCAGACAACTGATGTTGAATTTGATTTTCTTCAATTCTGATTTGAATGAATTATTTTTTTTATATTTTCTCACCCAATTGCTTACATAATAATCATTCAAACCCCTTCTTCCATTTGCCATCTAAAGTAAGTAAAAGTGAAACCCTTCTCCCCATTGGTGCTTACCTAATACCCCCAAAGCAGAATGTTTAGCACTGTTCTGCAACCATCCCTCAGCTGACTGCAAATGTTCTGCGGTAAAAGTCCCCATACATGTAATAGTGTTTTTTTCATACTTTTTTCTTAAAATTCTTCCAAATTGTTCTGCAGTAGTGCTAATTGTTATGCGACGTACGTCACAGATTTTGACACATTCTGCTTTGGGGCCCAATACTTGAATACCCCACAGCCGGGTAAGAGATTAATATTTCGTTGGTGTTTAGCGCCTGGCCTATTTGACCCTGTAGCTGAGTATTCTGTTCAGTCAAATACCTGTGGTTTAATATCCCAGGTGACAGGTCTCCATGGCAACTATAAAATTGTTATTTGCTCCTACAATGGGAAATGATTTTATTCAAATCAGAATTCAACAAAATGAAATTTACATCAGTGGAGTGGGGACGTATCCAAGTTATTCCTTCATTTCCACACAGGGAACCTAATACCTGATAATGCAGTGGCGCACATTTATTAGGATCACGGATAATATTATTTAGGTATAATATTAGTTATGTACAATTGATATTAAATAATGTAATGTGTGTGTGTCAATAACCTTACTTCCATCAACAATAACAATAGTAGGTTCATTACCTTTCTTAACAATGTATATATTGCAATATAACACACATATATATACAGTAAAACCTTGTCACAACGATACTTGATATGATGATGAATCCCTCTACAACAATATTTTTTAAAATTTTGTTTAGAATTGCCTATAGTCTAACATTAAACTCCTCTGGATACAATGATATCCTTTACTGTGGTAATCCCCTCCATAACAATATTTTTTTAGAAGATTTTGAAACCACTACAACAATATATTTTTACCTTTTTACTCGAAACATCCTTCAATATATTTTTGAGCTTATAACATATTTTAGTTCTTCTGAGGACGTCTAATAATATTGGTATCTGGTATCACCTGATCACCAATCAATGAAAACTCAGAAATGAATTTTTTGATGATACTAACTACGCTGATTCAGATGAGATGTTGACCGCAGCATAAATTTAGTGGCACCTGATGATAACGTTGCTTCTCGATATAATGATAATCCTTATACAACAATATCTTTTCTTGGTATGCAAAATATCGTTGTATTGAGGTTTCACTGTATTGTAAAAGATCCTTACCTTGTTTATTGTAATCAGTACTCCCCCATAAAACATGACCATTAGCATCACAACCAAAGATGAGTTTCTTTTTTACCCATGCTGTAGTACAAGAAAAGTGTTCTGTTGGATTGTTTCCTTCTTTTTTCTCTCCATGCACGTGCGGGAACCGGTTGTTCCGACGCTGTGTGCAAATCGGCGGGGGCGTGCTCTAATCCTCATGGGAGCACGGATATATAGACTGGTTTTATCTATATAGGTGTGATGTCTGTTTTTTTCCGCATGTATGTATGTCGGGATTCGATTTTTTTCTCCCTTTTGATTGCCGGCCGTATTTTTGATGAAAGTAAATTATCTTGTTTTTTTGCAACTTTTATAGAATAAAAGTTAGAGTTCAAAATGAACTTCCGATCGTTGTTTTTCTTTCTTCAGCTCAGTCGACACGCTCTGCTTCCAACAAGGGTTATGGGCCCAGAGCTCGTTTTTGACTGAGTTGTTGAAATTAGGGACTTGAAAAATTTTGAAAATGACGTCGGATGGTAGCATCTTTGCTTATTTGAAGTTGAATAAGGACAATTATCGTCATTGAAAATTCAATACAAAGATGTTGCTGATGAACCAAGGACTGTTTGGTTTTGTAGATGGTTCTGAACCTGAGCCTTCATCGGAAGCTACACGGAAAGAAATATTGCAATTCAACGCAAAGAGGGATAAAGCGCTCTCCGTCATATGCCTGAGCATAGAGGACAGGGTTTTAGCTAGATAAAATATTCCTTTCGCAAGAAAGCGAAAATGAGGAGAAAAGCTTTAGCAAAATGCTAAAATGCTAATGTAGTGATTGATGATGACGCCTTAGTGATTAAGACAAGACATTAGTCGGAGGAAGGTAGAAGAATCGGAGCGTAAGTCGTAGTGAAGCACATCTCTAGCTTGTTTTTATATAGCAGCATTCCCATAATGCTCTGCGATAGAACCAATCACAAGATGCGGTATTGAGCTTGCATCTAATTTACATAATTTCATGAGAGAAAAGGAAATATTGTAAATGTTATAATACTGAATCTGGCAACCAAACATAAGATGGCGTCCGATCGGCAGACATACGATCGATCCTGGAGACAAAAAGGTAAAACAAACTAAAATATATTAAAATGACTAGAATAAGGACGATTTCCGCAGGGGCCTAATGGTAATGTTACACAGTGGCTAATTGATACAGCCGCGACCAAACATTTTTGCAACGACAGAACCTTTTTCTCAACTTTTTGAGAGATCCCGGATGGCGAAGCTATCATTTCAGAAGGAACGACAAAGGTTCTTGGATCCAGTGATGTTAAAATTAAGATACGTGGGACAAAAGGTAATGTAGAACTTTTATTGAAAAATGTTTTGTATGCTCTAGGTATGTGCCGAAATTTAATTAGCGGGAGACTAATAGATATTGTGGCTTATAGAGCTTGCCTAGGTGATCGAAAAATTGATGTTTTCAAAGCAAATAGAAAATTATTTTTCAGTGCCCCTTTATCTGGAACGCTTTATGTCGTTAATACAGAGGTAATTAACACGAATACTAAACATGAATCTCATTTGCTTGATAGAAACGACATGATTTTATGGCACACCAGATTCGGACATTTAAATGCTAAAGCATTAAGTAAATTTTCAAAAAGTGGCTTAGTATACGGGCTTGATAAACTATGTGGAAGAATTGAAAATTGTGATACGTGTATGATGTCTAAAGCAAAACACGCATCATTTGAACGAGTCGATGAAGTCCAAACTACCGATATATTAGAATTATGTCACATGGACTTATGGGGACCGGCACCCGTATTATCAAAAGGAGGAGCCGCGTATTTCTATACTATAATTGACGATTTTTCCCAGTATTCAGTTGTATATATCTTGAAACACAAAAATGAAGTTTTTAACTGTTTCAAATCCTATCAAGCTAAAATCAAACAGCAAACGTGGAAAAAAAATCAAACGGATTAGATCCGATAATGGGTTAGAGTTTTGTGCTAAATATTTCGAGACATATTTGAGAGAGAATGGAATAAAAAGCGAAAGAACTAATATATACTCTCCAGAAATGAACTGTATCATGGAGCGATATAATCGAACCCTCATGGAAGGAGTCAGGTCCTTGTTGCTTCAAGGAAAATTACCGAAAGACATGTGGGCTGAACTAGTAAATACACAGAACTATTTACGAAATAGGTTCCCGCATAAATTTTTGAAAGGGAAAGCACCCTTGAACGTTTTCAGTGGCAGAAAATTTTCCGTCAGACACTTGAAAGTCATGGGAAGTTTGGCTTACGTCTTCATTCCTAAAAGGTATCGCAACAAGCTAGATAGCAAAGCGGAAAAGGGATTGTTGGTTGGCTATGCAATAAAAACAAAAGGATATAGAGTTTGGATTTTGAAAACAGACAAGGTTACTGAGACGAACCATGTAAAATTCAATGAATTTACTATGGGTACAGAAATTCAAAGAGAGTCTCAAAAATGTCGTGAAAATCCTTTGATTAACTTCCATAATAATTCAGAAGTAGAAATGGGAGATTCTGAAGAGGACACAGAAAATCAGAAAATGCAATATGACGAGAACGTGAAATGGAAAAGGGTTGTAAAAACAAGAAAAAAAGGTGATACAGCAGGCAGGAAAGATGTCTATTACTATCCTGAAGAAAATATCAGACTCCGAAGTAAAAACAATGTACAAAAATATTGTGAACGAAAAGGGATCAGCATAAACTTAGACGATTTTGATTTCAGAGGGGATACAAAGAAAATGACGTTTATGATGACACATCAAATGAATCGGATACGAACATCGAAGCTCACTGTGTCAACATAAAAATCCCTAATTCCTACTTTGAAGCAAGAAATTCATCACAGAAGGACGAGTGGCAAAACGAGATGAAAGATGAGATTGAAGCACTAAAATCGCGGGATGTATACAATCTAGTCCCAAAACCTGATAATCGAAACATTTTGGGAAACAAATGGGTGTACACAATCAAAAAGGACGAATTCTGTAACATAAAATGTTATAAAGCACGACTAGTGGTACAAGGTTTTCGACAAGTCGAAGGCGTCGATTATTTTGATGTTTATTCACGGTAGTGAATTTCACATTAGTTAAATTATTCATGATCATTTTAATTATTTTGAATTGTTGGATTCATCGACATTTAGACATAAAAAATACATATTTGTACGGTAAACTCAACAATGTTGTGTATATGAATCAACCACAGGGTTTGAAATTTCAGGTTTTAAGATCATGTTTTGAGACTGAAAAAAGCATTATACGGTCTACATCAGGCCAGAAGACAATGGTTTTTTGAGTTGGACAAAACATTTTTTTAGAACTAGGTTTTGAAAAATTGTTTAATGGAAATTGTATGTAAGTATATAATTGGAATGTTATTATATTAGTATATGTTGATGACATGGCGGTATTTGCCAAAAATGAGGAAAATATGAATATTATAATGAGTTTGTTAGAATCAAAGATTGAAATGAAAAATTTGGGTTCAATTTCATGTTTTTTAGGAGTACAATTAAAAAATGTGGGAAATAATTTAATTATGCATCAAAAAGGTTATATTGAGAAAATGCAACGAATTTACAAAAATATTCCCAAATGTAAATCTAATATTCCATTAAGTACAGGTATTACAATTCAGGGGTGTCAAGAAAGTGATTCCGTAATCACTGATGTTCCATATCGGAATTTAATCGGGAGCTTATTTTTTTTAGCAAACAGGACGACCCCCGCTATAATGTATCCAGTTACTCTATTATCACAATATTGTGAAAAACCATCTGTTATTCATTGGAAATTATTATGTCAAGTATTTAATTACGTTGTTGGTACAGCTCATTATTTTATCAATTTAAATCGTAGTCATAATATGCACTTGATTGCATATTCAGATGCAAGTTGGGCGGCTGATAGTGATGATCGTAATTCCATGAACGGATATGTTATTTTACTAGGGGGTGTTCCGATTTCGTGGAAATCGTCGAAACAAAAATCTGTAGTGATTTCAACTATGGAAGCGGAGTTTGTAGCATTATCGGAGACAGTCAAAGAGGTTATTTGGTTATACCGAATTTTGAAAAATTGGGAAAAATTGAATTTACCGTTGCATATTCCTACTATTTATTGTGACAATCAGAGTGTGATACATTTTTCAAAGAACTGTGTTGAAAATCGGCGAACTAAACACATTGATATTAGATTTTTCTTTGTAAAAGATTTATTAAAGAAAAATGAATTTGTATTATCGCATATATGTGGAAAGAAAAATGTTGCCGATATGTTAACGAAACCTATGTGTAATGAAAAATTACGTTTTTATTGTAAATATTTATTTTCAATATAAAAAAAAGGGGGGGGGGTGTTTTGTTAGATTGTTCTCCTTTTTTTTTCTCTCCATGCACGTGCGGGAACCGGTTGTTCCGACGCTGTATGCAAATCGGTGGCGGCGTGCTCTCACCCTCACTAGACTGAGTTTTTCTCTATAGGTGTGATGTCTGTTTTTTTTCCGCATGTATGTATGTCGGGATTCGATTTGTTTCTCCCTTTTGATTGCCGGCCGTGTTTTTGATGAAAGTAAATGATCTTGTTTTTTTACAACTTTTATGGACGGAGTTAGAGCTCACAAAATGAACTTCCGGTCATTGTTTTTTTTTCTTCAGCTCAGTCGGCGCGCTCTGCCCCCAGCATGTTCTTAAGCAGCATTTGAAAGTGGGGTTTTTTTTTTAAATGGAAGGTATGCTGACATGAAGTTGTGTGGGGATCCAGTGTATTATTGCTAAAAAGTGTATTTCGGCCCAGAGAGTCGCATGACCTGTGTAATGGAGCTAGAGATTTTTCATATGGAGCCATGTGGCTGACACGGCCAGCGGCAGCTCGCTCGTATGTCCTTGATGTATCATTACCCTTTTTTTGGCTTCGTCGTAATAATCATTCAAATAAATATTTTATTATGTTTGAGAGAGAGTTCAGTATATTTGTCAACATCAAATCAACCACCTTTCTCTCTCTACTGCGACATTTGGTGACCCGTAGTTTCAGTAACTTATCTGCCTTCACGATGTCTCGCCTGCTGCATTGTCGACTATGGTCATTTCTGACTTTAGCACCGTTGGATTATCATCTTCACTGATGCTTTCAATTCATCCACTTGCTTGGTGACAGATTATTCGCAGGACATTTTTCAGTGCTCATCGAGTCTCCAATTCAAGGGGTGTTTTTGTTGTGGCCGCCGCTTAGATTACTTTTCACTATGTCAACTGAAACTCTGGCAAATTCAACTACGGCAATGCTGCCTCAACCTGAACTTTCTCGTATCACATTTCGGGCACCACCCTTTTGGAAAAATAATGCTGAACTATGGTTTATTGAAGTCGAATCTCAATTTCGGGTTTCCGGCATCACTGACGACAAAACGAAATTTCACAACGTCATCGCTGTATTGGATAATGATGTATTGTTCTCAGTTAGTGACATTGTTCACAACCCTCCAGGCAAAGGAGCTTACGAAACGTTAAAAGGTAGTATAGTCAACCAATATGCCGAATCCGAAAATGCGCGATTACGCTCTCTTCTTCATGACTTAAGCTAGGTGATAAGAAACCTTCTCAGCTCTTGCGGCAAATGATGGATCTAGCTCAAGATCACGTGCAATGTTTGTTTTGCATTCCCAGTTCTTTATTAATTTAACCCCAGTGATCATTGAATGGATGACAATAATGAATGGAACAAGACTTTAGTTAAACTATAAACATTTATTCTATTAACTATTAATTATTAGTACAACATTTTTACAAATAATTATCACAGTTAGCCCTTTCTCTCAAATATTACAATGAGACAATAAAATAGAACGCTCACACCGCTATGTCCAAGTATTCACATATTAGTTCACATCGTCCACAATGTCCAAGATGTCTCAGTCAATCAGTGGCCTTCTTTACACCACGGTAGGAGATACTGACATTAGGTTCAGACGGTTTTGTGTCTTGAAATATCCGTTGAAACTATAGGTCAGCCATTGCTTAGGAAACTGGAGACGGACGTCCAGGGGAAGCCAGTCCGGCCACTAATCAATCCATAGGCAAAGGGATCATGATGGCATTAGATTATCACATGAAATCAAGCGATGAGACTGGTGAAGTGCCAAAGGCACACCTTCCCAAATTTAACACATTGTTTCAAACGAGAGACGATCTGGTTTACACCTCAACAGGGCGTGACGCCTTAGTAATGAAGACAGGAAGTTAGTCAGAAGAAGTGTAGTAATCGTGCACAGCTCTCTCTCTGGTTTTTATACAAGAGTGTTCCCACAATGCTTCATGACAGAACCAATCACAACATCAAAGGTGCGGTATTGAGCTTGTGTCTAATTTACATAACTTCATGAGAGAAAAGGAAATATTGTAAAAATATAACACAGAATCTGGCAACCAAATTAAAGACGGCAGCCCATCGGTGGATACATGATCCTGCCAATCAATCCACGAAACAATAAGGTAAAACAAATTAAAATCTATTAAAAATGACTAGAATAAGGACCATTTCCACGGGGGCTTAAATGGTAATGTTACACACGTTTCCAATGACGTTTTGCGATCATTGTTTTTACAGCGACTGCCGGTCGACATACAGCAAATCTTTTCAGTTAGTAAGGATCAACTGACAGAGTTGGCGTTAGTGGCTGACAAAAGCGTTGAAGTCACAGATGTTTCACCGGTTATCGCCGCTGCTTCTACCAACAGCCATTCAAAACCTCGAAAAGAAACTGGAAGCTCTCACCAAACAAATTGAGTTCTTGTCATGAGGGCGTTCATCGACAAAAAACTTTCAGCACCCAAGTCGTTCAATCTCAAGAAACAGAAACAATTCGCGAAACAGTGTTTCCACCGAATATCTCTGTTGGTATCATTTTGCTGCCAAGGCTTGCAAGTGCATCAGTCCCTGTAATTTTTCGGGAAACATGCAGGCTCATCAGAACTAGCGGCATCTGATGTTAGCCGCCTCAACTGCTGCTTATTCATTCCGTATCGCAACACTGGATTGCATTTTCTGATAGATTCAGGCGCGGCATGTTCTGTCTTCCCCGTGAATCACATACGTGACCGCAAACCAGCTGTTGATGAAAACGTTATTTTATACGCTGCCAATAGAATTGGCATTATGCCAATTACTGCTATTAAAACATGGCAATAAACATTTATTACTCGACTTGGGTTTATGCAGAGACTTTCCTTGGTCATTTGTCATTGCCTCTAGCCCCATCTTAGGAGCTGATTTTATGCAACGGTTTGAGTTATTACTTGATATCTAGAACCGTCGACTCATTGATCAATTGACATCTCTTAACGCACAAGGTAATGTTTTTCCTGGTCAGTCTCCCGGTTTGAAGGCCATTTTCGGTACTTCTTGCTATCACCAGTTGCTGTCAGAATTTCCAAACGTTACGCAAACTGCTCTCAATCAGATTCCTGTTGATCACTCTACATCCTCACCGAGGGTTCACCTGCTGCTTCTAAAGCAAGACGTCTTAGCCCAGAAAAGTTAGACGCAGTTCAAAAAGAATTCAAAATGCTCTTGGCTCAGGGTATTGTTTGCCCAGAAATAAAGGCAAAAGTGCAACAATATTTTCAAGATCTGATGACACGCAGTATTTCATCACTGAGCAGTATTGTTCGCCCATCTTCAAGTCCTTTGGCGAGTCCTATTCTTTTCTTGAAGAAAAAAAGATTGTTCCTGGCGTATCTGTGGCAACTTCCGTAGACTCAATGCTGTTACAATACCAGACGGTTACCCACTGCCACACATTCAAGATTTTGGCATAGAGCTCATTGGAAAAAAAAAAATTCTCCTGGACCTTGTGAGAGCGTACAATCAAATTCCTGTCAATGAAAAGGATGTTCAAAAAACAGCTGTCGTCACTCCACTAGGACTTTTCGAATATACTCGCATGACTTTCGATTTAAGAAATACAGGCCAGACTTTCCAACAATTTATAGATGAAGTAGTTTGTGGTCTCAATTGCTACATTTACCTTCACTACATTCTAGTGGCTAGCAAAGACGAAACCATGCATCTGCAGGACTTGCGCAAAATTTTTGAACCTCTCAACAAGTATCGCGTCATTCTCAATGTCAGTAAATATGTGTTTGGCCAAACCAAATTGCCGTTCCTTGGTTACCTCATATCTTCGAGAGGTATATCACCATTACCTGACAAGGTCAGTGCTATCACAGAGTATCCGAAGCCTACCACCGTGTATGATTTGAGACGCTTTTTAGCTCTCATAAATATTTACCACAGGTTTTTTGACCAGGCAGCCAAAAAGCAATCTGCACTCCACGACCTGGTGAAAAGGAAGAAGAAAAAGGACAAGACTCCTATTGCTTGGACTCCTACAACTGAAAAGGCTTTTCAGACTTGTAAGGACATGATTGCTAATGCTGCATTGTTGGCTTATTTAGAAGACACCAACGAGTAAGGCAAATAAGGCGTTGGTGTCTTCTAAATATTCTTGGGCAAAGTGGATCAACTCTTCTATTGTTGGCTTACCCTAAGCAAGACACAAACTGGTTCTTATGACCGATGCCTCAGACACAAGTCTTGGAGCGGTGCTGAATCAAAAGCACTCCACTTCAGTTGAGTCCATTGCTTTCTTTTCTCGCAAGCTTACTGCAACAGAAAAGAACTAGTGTTTACGACTGAGAATTGCTGGGAATCTATTCTGCTGTTCAACACTTCCGTCATTTCTTGGAGGGCAGGCAGTTCACCATATTCTGTGACCATAAGCCTCTGACCTATGCCTTCTGCCAGAAGACAGACAAGTGCTCTCCCAGGCAGCTACGAGAACTCGAATACATATCCCAATTTTCTGTTAACATACAGCATGTTTCTGGTGAGCAAAACACTGTTGCTGATGCGTTTTCTCACATGGCAGGCATAGAAATGCCCGCAATATTGACTATCACCTGATGGCACAGGAACAGCAACGTGATGAAAGTTTGCATTCCTTACAGCTTGACAGTTTCGGACTAGACGTGAAACCGTTTGCTCTTTCTTCTGGTGGTCCTGATCTTCAATGTGACGTCTCAACTGCATTATTCGACCTCTTGTACCAGAAAGCTTACGAAAAGCCGTTTTCGACTTTATGCACTCGCTGTCACACCCAAGTGGTCATGCTACAACAAAGTTGGTGAAAAGCAGATTCATATGCCCATCTTTGGAAAAAGACTTCATGCATTTTGCTAAATGTTGCATGACTTTTCAGGAGAGCAAGGTCAGCAGACATGTCAAGTCACCACTTGGAGAGTTCGCATTACCCAAATCTTGGTTCAGGAACATCCACATTGACATCGTTGGCCCTTTCCCACCTTCACAAGGCTACACGTACTGTCTCACATGCATTGACAGGTTTACTGTCACCGCATGCGAGGTGTTTCCTATGGTCAATCAAACTGCTGAATCTGTTTCTGAAGTTTTCTTTGCAGGATGGATTTCAAGATTCAGTGTCCCAGAGATTGTTACTACTGACCGTGGTGCACCATTCGAATCTGAGATGTTCCGTTCTTTCACTCGTCTACTGGGCACTGAGTGAACAAGAACCACTGCATACCATCCAGCTGCTAATGGGATGGTTGAGTGATTCCACAGACAGCTAAAGACTTCCATCATGTGTCTTCAGACCAGTAGCTGGACAAAAGCCTTGCCATCCGTCTTACTAGGAATGCGCTGCAGCCTCAAGGAAGATGTTGGAGCAAGTCCCGCAGAACTCGTCTATGGTGAGACATTACGTTTACCAGGGGAATTCTTGCACTCTTCCAAGATCTCTCCACGAGCTGACCAATTCTTGGTTCATCTCTGAAAACACATGCAGAACCTCAAACGTGTTGCAGCAAGTTATCATGGTCGACACAACATCTTCGTTCATAAGACGTTGTCAACAGCTACCCATGTCTTCATCCGAGTTGATGTTGTTCGCCAATCTCTCCAGGCACCTTACAATTGACCCTTCAAGGTTCTTGCACGTAGTGACAAGTTCTACACCTTGGGCATCAATGGCAAATCTCAAACTGTGTCAATCGACCGTCTTTTTCGATTGTCGGGCCTTTGTCAAAGCCTGCCTTTGTCCTCGCTACTCCAGAAGAACTTACAAGAGAGACAGACTGTTCCACATTGGACAAAACAAAAACTGATCCTCCACGAACTGTGACAACTTGTTCTGGTCGAACTGTACGATTTTGTTTTCCTCCAGCCTGACCGGCTTATGGTTTCAGGGGGGAGTACTTTGGGGATCTGGTGTATTATTGCTAAAAAGCATGTTTCGGCCCAGAGAGTCGAATGACCTGTATAATAGAGCTAGAGAGTTTTCATATGGAGCCATGTAGCTGACATGGCCAGTGGCAGCTCGTTCGTATGGCCTTGATGTATCATTACCCTTTTTTTGGTTTCGTCGTAATAATTGTTCAAATAAATATTTTATAATGTTCGTAGAGAAAGTTCAATATATTTGTAAACATCAAATCGACCACCATTCTCTCTCTACCGCGACAGATGATTTCTTCTTCATATCCTTGTATTTCATAAACTACCAACCAACCAACAGTGTCACTACTCAGATATTCTACATGATTTATCACAGTGAGCTTAGCACTTGCAAAATAATGCAAGCTCTAGGTCAGTCACTGAGAACATCATAAAAGATATTATATTGTGATATTCATCAAAACGATTTCTATTGCACAGTCCTGGGTAATCTTCACAGCCAGAACACATTAGCCAAGTATTCTTCCTATGTAGACTTTTTAGTTGTACAAATATGCTATTATACAAAGTTGTTGACACCTGCTCGTTTTGCTCCTGTAGTAGAATTAAGGTCATTACTGACCTCCTGATTAGGACCATGTTATTTGTGAGTTGCATATCACAGACTAATAAAGTTTAAACACTCGGGAATTGCTATTAAAGAAATGACATGGGATGTAGGTCCTGCTCGCTAAATATCTAAATGAGAGGACATGCTGCGTACATTGTGGAAGTCAAGTGGTTAATTTCACTTTCAGATATAGGTGAGTGAGGCTACAATGTACATTCGGAGCCAGATTCAATCACCAACTCATTAATTTTAAGTAGTTCATTTAATTGAGGCTGTCACTGCTTTTGCAGGAGGTGAGGCATCCATTCTGGGTCGTTTTGCTTCATCCCCCTCCCCACTGGTTTTCACAACTTTGGTATCCCCTCAGCTTCCTTTTTCAAAAGATACCATTGATTGTGTGTCTGTTTTCATTAGGATAACCTACTACCCCCAACCATTGGTTCATTGTGCTGCTGGCTTGTGCCTGCAACTTCACTTTAGACAGCAGCAGGGTTGCTGGATTTCCCTTCTTTATGTGACACAAATGAGCTGATTGGGTTTCATCCAAAGATATACCCAATCCTTTTTTTGGTTTATTTTTATTAGTTTCCATAGAGAAAGTGGAGAACTAGGAAGGATTTCTTGGTCCACACTCACAGCCTCCCTGTGCAGGTTCAAGGCTCAGTTATGACACTTTGCATAGTTCTTTGAGGTGCCATTTGTGACACTATCTTACCCAGGTGTTATTCATTCATCAGCATGGTTCCTCATACCTTGGATTAAGTTTTTCGTGTTATTCTTTGTCAGATTGTTCACTACTGATTTGTCTGACATGCTGAACCTACTGGTAGCAGATGCTACCACCAGCATAGCTCATTAGATCGTTAATGCATGTTAGCCCATTCATTTTGCTGCTCTGAAAATCACCCTCTCCCCGCATGCACTATATAACATAAGTCAGTGGACACCTTAATACAGTGTTTCTCAAAGTAGGCAATATTGCCCCTAGGGAACGATAAAATGATCTGGGAAGGTGAAGCTTTGTGTTTTGTATAGGATTCTAAGAGTTGACTTGAATTGGGGGGAGGGAGGGGCAATGAGAAGAGAAATTTTTTTAAGGAGGGAGAGCTATTTTTTTAAAAAAGTTTGGAAAACTATGCTTTAATACAAATACAATCCTCCTGAGTTGTTGCAAGTTTTTGTCACTCATTCTTACCAAACGACTCTATAATTGGTTAGACATAAACAGTATATTTCTGGAATCCCAGAGTGCTTTCCGTGAACATGGAGGCTGTTTCAAACATATATTTACATTAAGCTCAATCATTCAAGTGCGCCTTGACAGACCATCTGCCAAGATTTATTCCTGTTTCGTCGATCTCTTTATGGCATTCAATTCAGTTGATAGAAATCCACTTTGGTCTAAATTACACAGTTTGGGAATCAGCTATAAAATTATTAAAATATATAAAATTTTCTTTTCTGATGTCTATGGTAGAGTAAGAATTGGCAATTCATTCAAAGATGTGTTTCCAATTGATTCCTGCATTTTGCAGGGTGAACCTGTTTCCCCTTTATTATTTTCTATTTTTCTACTGGCATAGAAAAAATCTTTAAAACATCCAATGTCCAGGGAATTAAGTTTAATAGTCATACAGGTATTAATTTGCTCTTGTATGCCGAAATATTGTCCTCCTTGCCGATACAAAAACCCAACTTCAGAAAAAAAATTAATCTGCGTGCTAACTGCTTCAAGAGGAATAGGTTACAGGCAAATATCAATAAAATAAGTTATCTTCTGGTGTTTGGGTGGCCTCCCAAAAAACACATTTTTTTTGGGACGGAGTAGATCTTTGTAGCTGTACGTATTTAGGTCTTCCCTTCACCCCATCTGGTAAATTTTCATTTGCTGCAAATTTAATGGTGAAAAAATCATATGCAACATTAGCAGAGCTGTTAAGCCTACTCCGTAAAACTAAAAACTCTTCCCTTCATGTCACCTTCAAGCTCTTCAATAGTCTTGTTCAAAGTATACTGTTACACTGGTCCTACTTGGGCCGTTTCCCAAGCCGATGCCCTTTAAAAATTTCAAACATTTTTTCTAAGAAATATTCTCGGTACCAGTAAGCTATGCCCAGGCTATCTCTTGAGGCTTGAACTCGGCCATCACCATCCCTGTGTATTTATTTTTAAACAGTACATTAAATGTTGGTTAAGGCACATGAAAATGGATAATGACATGCTTCCTAAAACCTGTTTCTCTTCATTCTCATATCTGTCAGATCCAGACAGTTGGGCTGATACCTTGAAATCATCTCTCAACAAACTAGGGCATCCTGATATTTGGAATTTGCCACAATGGTCTCTTGTGCCATCTTCCTTCGACCCTATAATGCATCTTTTTTTTCATTCATTTATTACGAAATAATCATTCCCTTTATTGATGATTCGATTCACGAGAACAGATTAAATCTGCTCGCATCAACACTCTGCCACTTTGCTAACATTTTCGATTATAATATTCTAATCCTACCTACATACTCTAATCCTTACCTACTATATGACATCCCCTCTACTCTATGCTTTTGCAGAAACCTTGCTTAATTAAGAATCTCCCTTTTTTGTGCTCTATACAAAAGTCTCCAGTTCAAATTCTCACCTGAAGACCCGTGTTCATTCTGTAATTCCACACTTAGCTGTAGTGATATCTTCCATACTCTATTTGAATGTAATTTGTTCTCCAGCCAAAGGTCCATTCTAATCACTGAATATAACTTTAACCTTTACAAATTCAAAAACTTTTGGAGACTTTTTTTGAACCCTTCTCAAGAATTCTGTTGCTGCTACTTATATTACATCAAAAATACTATGAAAATAATCATGTTCATCGAACCCCACAATAAATTTCCCCCCCCCCATGTTGTCCCAGGCCAGTTCCCGTCATTACATGATGTTATTTATATCTATTGTTTTCTATCTTTATTTTTTGTTTGAATTTACATTACTCTCCCCTCCACCATATGATATTGGTCCATTTTGTTATACTTTCATTTTGTTTCTGCATGGCTTTTTCCTTCTGCTCCCTGTAGCTTTCTCTCCATGCCTAAGTGATTTATTTATTTTGTACTAATTAATAATTTTTTATGTCCATGTTTTATTTCTGTCCTATGCTGTGTTCCTGCTGGTATGTACTTTGGTACATTGCCATCCTTGATTGGCACCACAGAGCATGTCAATAAAATCAGCGTTCTCAAAATGATTGGTGATCTACTGGTACGAGACCACTGATTAAATGATTGGACCACCTAAAAAATAATTGTGGTGATCCGCAGGACCAGTAGCTAAAAATCCCCAGATACATTGATCGCGCAGAATCACCAATGTGAGAATCGCTGATCCTCAATCATTTTATGTTATCTCAGCCATTTAAATGTAGAATGGTAATTGTTTATTTACTGTAAAAAATATTTTTAGAAAACCGCATCTGCTGAAATTAAAAAATTTATGAGTGAAATTTATTTTGATATGCTGCGCATTTTACAGTATGTGTGTACTAAGTGGTGCATCAATTCCTTAGCATCCATTCAGTGAATCAATATTTTTTCGGCATTTGCATGCCATCCTAATCTCTTGTGCTCATAAATTAAATTGAAATTTTATTGAATTTTTGCCTAAAAAATAGCAGTGTACTAGAATATCACTTTCAGTTGTAAATATCAGCTGATTCTCAATCCCAGACCTCGCAGTGCTCCTATTTTTCCTACTTTTCCTATTTTTTAGAAATGTCCTCCTATTTTCCTACTTTCGTCGCTGTCGTCCTATTTTATCCCAATTCTCTCTTACTATTCCTATTTTATCCGTCCCTTCTTTTGTTTACAGCTAAGAATATCTCACTATGAAAATTCTGAGAAACTGCAAAATGTCGCTGCTTTACATCTCTTTTTGACATGTTTTATTCACATCAAAACTCGCTACTGAAAAAGACGGGGGGGAAAAGAAAAACTTTTTTTCAGTTCCACTGGAGCAGGGGACGATGACAAACGTATCTTTTCATCCCAGCTCCGTATAGTCAAAGTGCTAAAAAGTCCAGTGGGGAAAGCGAATCTGTTTGGGAGATCGGTTGTCGTAAATAAGAAGGCAAAAAAAGGAGGGGGTAGGGACAGGCTCTGTCCACACACAAGAGAGATTACATGAGAGACTAGGTTTCTCTCTCGGTATCTCGTAACGAGCTTTTAATGCCGGGTTTTCCTAGTAGGCATTTTGCGCCACGTGGACCAAACTGGATCATTTCACTTCAGCAGAAATGTGTTACATAATCAGGCTGGCATTTGTGTTTTCCAAGTGTGGCCATCAGATCAGGGCGGCTATATTGTAGCATATGGCCCTGGGGTCAGCTACTCTATCAGCTGCATGTTCCAGTTTGAAGGGAAGAGAAAGAACACAACAAAAATGAAGAGAAATCGGTGAAACGGGCAGCACACAACGCATTCAACTCCTCCAGAAGCAGTCCACCACACAACGCATTCAACTCCTCCAGAAGCAGTCCACCAATCACTCCCGACGTAAAGCGCTGTCGTAACCGTATTGCGCTCTGTAGGAAAACGGTCATACTGCTTTTCTTATTGGTGAGTGGACAGCGTGTCGCGCTGGGTGATTCACGTTGCGCGCGGTATAGAAAACCTGCTCCTAGGAAACCCCGGCTTTACTGGACAGCCCGAGCCACGTCTGGTTTTACGGGGGGGGGAGAGACTTTTTTTGACCGTCAGGAAATAACTTTCGGGTGTCTTTATGTTCAGGGTCATTCAAGTATTACGTCAGCATCGATGGGGAGGATTCCGTTTTGCTGACAGGGGAGGGGGTGTTAGGATGATGCTTACTTCATCACCCACCCTTTATAAATATATGAAATATTCTTAATGGCATCTTCTCGGTGCGCCAAAAATGAGTAAAACTTTTCGCTAGTTTGTAGGCACCTGAACTAACATTATCCCTATTGAGTCCCCTATAGAGCCACTTTAGTGATCTATAAATACTTAGCAGATCCAAGTGCTCTGGACTGGTGCTGCGCGTCATACAAGTGATCCATGACTATGCTGCGGATCACTTAAGTAATCTGGGAATGGGCCACGGATAACTTGAGTGATGTAAAACCGCCACACCAGTGCTCTAAAACTGTGCCACATGTTACTCAAGGGATCTGTAAATGTGCAACGGATCGCTTAAATGGTCTGTCATTGTGTCACTGGTCACTTAAGCTATCTGTGAATGTGTCGCTTGGTTCATTTTTACGAAATTAGGTTTGAGAGGGATAGGCCACACTTAGTCTGCACAGGCCACGTGTTTATCGTGTGTCAAGGGTTACCTATGGACTTGGAGGTAGGGCAGCACCTCCTAGAGATAGATCTATCTCTAGGAGGTGCTGGGTAGGGCCGCAATGAATTTCTTAAAAAGAAATTTTGAGTTCTTAGCCTTCAAATAGTATTGAAATTAACAGAAATTCATTACAATAAGATATTTTCTTTTGATATTTTAATTCTTAAAAAAAAAATTTAGATTAAAAATATATATTCGATCACCTGGGGGGGGGGAGAGAAGGACCACGAGCCCCCAACCAAGATCCCCTCCCACGTATGTCTCTGATCCCACCATTATGCGTTAGGAGGTAGAGTGCTGTGGAAATTTTGCTGAAAGAGGGAGGGTCAGAGTTTTGCTGACTTTTTCTAACAAGGGGGTAAGGGGTAAAAAATCGCTAAAAATTTGCTGACTAATACTTGAATGGCCCCTTATTTTAAGCATGTGCTCAACCCATGGCCTAAATGTGGCATGCCTCAAGTGGCCTCTGTACACTTACAGATAAATTAAGTGACTCGCAGCATATTCTTGCCTCATTTAAATGACACGCGACATATTTCCAGACCACTCAAATGACTCCCGGCGCATTCTTACTTCAATCAAGTAGCCCAAGGCAAATTTCCAGATTACTTGAGTGTCCCGCAGCACATTTACAGATCACGCAAATAATCTGCGGCGCTGTTTTAGATCACTTAATTAAGTGGCCCGTGGGCTGTTTGAATCATCTGGAAATTTGATGCTTGAGTCATCTGTAAACGTGCCATAAGTCACTTGGATGATCTGAAAGTGTGTAGCGGGCCACTTGAGTGGTCTAGAAATGTGTCAGGAGTGCCACTGAAATAATTTATAAAAATACATTGAGCCACTTAAAGTGTTAAAATATTGCAGACCATTAGGTGATGTGTGTGCTGCGGGCCACTCAAATGGTCTGTAAATGTGCCTCCAGCCACTTACAGTTATCTGCAACTGAACTACAAGCTAATTAAGTGAACTGGGGGTTTGCCGCGGGTCACTCAAATGATCTTGAAATGTGCTTGGGGTCACTTAGGTGATCTGGATATATGCTGTTGGCAGCATAAATGATCTGGAAATGTGCCGCAAGACACTAAAGTGATCTGGAAATGAGTCTTACTTAAATGATTTGATGATCATTAGTGAGCCACTTGTGTGGTTTTGTTATTTGTCCTGGGCCACATAACATAATTTCGAGGGCCATTGGTTAGCATGTGTGTTTTAAGGCATACTAGGTTCGTGTGTATGCTATTGACGACTGCCGTTGTCTTCGAAAAAAAAAAAAAAAAAAACAGACATTCATGAACATATGCAAGCCATTCTAATCATTGTATCCCTTCGGGTGTAATGTAACTCCAGGAGGTGTTACATCAAGGGTGTTCAACGTTCAGTAGAGTGTGGGCCATTTCATTGATTTTGAAATGTGTCACGGGTCACTTAAGCTGACCTGTAAATATGTCGATCAATTGAGTACTCTGGAACTGTGGCGCGGTGATCTGTAAATTTTCTGTGGGTCACCGAAATGATCTGGGAATGTGAAGCAATACACTTAAATAATGTGGAACTATGACGCAGGTTACTTGAGTGGTCTTTTAAAAGTTTCATGGGTCAATTGAGTGCTCCGGAACTGTGTCGCGGCGATCTGTAAATATAGTGCGACATATTTACTGATCAGGAAATGTGCAGCGGGTCACTTGAATGACGTGTAAATGTGCCTTGGGTTACTTGAATGATGTGTAAATGTGCCGTGGGTGACTTAAATGACACGTATATGTGCTGCGGGTGGCTTGAATGATGCGTAAACGTGCTGCCGGTGGCTTGAATGATGCGTAAATGTGCTGCTGGTCACTTGAATGATGCGTAAATGTGCTGCGGGTACTTCAGTGGTCTGGAACTCTGCCGTAAGTCACTTAAGTGAAGTGGAACAGTAGCTGGGGTAACTTGAGTAATCTGGAACTGTGTTGTGGTGATCTATGAATGTGACACGAGCCACTTCAATGACCTGTAACTGTGCTACAGGGTCTCTTGAACGATCTGGAAGTGTTGCTTGGTTCATTTTTACAAAATAAGATTTGAAGTTGTGAGCCACAACAGATGACTCTGGAATTGGTTAAGCATGCATAGGTTACATTTCTATGGCACAGGTTTTTTCTTTCTTCGAGAAGCACAGGGGAAAAAATGAATCACGATCAATAGTTGGGCTTTTCAAGTAACAGTAGAAATTTGATTAATTTCTTTTCAGTTTTTGCTATTTACATTGTTTTCGATACCACAAGATTTTTAAATTCATCAGAGAACTTGAGTTTCTTAAAATATCTATAGATAATATTATAATTAAAGTATATAAGGTGTGAATCTCAATGGCACAACATTTTTTATGCTATGATAATTTGGGAATTCTATTTTTTCCTTCCTATTTTTTGTCGATGGTGTTCCTATTTTTCCTACTTTTTTTTCAAATTTTCACTTCTAGGCCTGCAATCCTTCATTATCCATCAAATTAATTTTTTATATTTTGTGTCTCACAAAAATATGGATGGTTCCTTCCCTGAGGGTGCATAGATAGCACATTCCAGAGTTTTTTTTTTCTCAGTCTTAGCAGCCTGACACCTGAAAATGTCTTTTTTTTTGCTGAATATGCTAAAAATAAAATGTGCGTTTTTGAAGATATTTTGTTTTAATTATTTCTTCATGTTGCCATTTGAATCTTAGCACATCATTTAGTATACAGGGTGTTCTGTTAATGGACCGACAAACTCAGAGGGTTGTTAGTAGACATCAAGAGGAACAAAAATTGCAATGAAACATGAGGTCACAAACCACATTGAGAGGGTGAAAATCGCAAAAAAATGCATGCAGGTTTCGACGTCACGCTGGAATGACAAAAGTACAGTAATAGCTACAAAAAGATTTATTTGATTAATTATTACAAGAGCTGTTGGAGGTGGCGACCGCTGATGTCATTGCAGTCTACAACCACTTAAAAACGATTCCCGGATGCGCTCAAAGATACCAGGTATGCTTTTGATGTCTGCCGCAGCGACGACATTACATTCTATTAGATCCTCTGGTTTGTCCACAGGCATCACATAAACGAGTGATTTAAGGTGACCCCATAGCAAAAAGTAATACGGATTGAAATCCGGCAAATGTGAAGGCCAAGCAATGGGTCCCGCTCGTCCAATCCACCTCCTTGAGATCAGTGCATGGTCTTGCTGCACTGCGGCTGGCACACTTTGCAGCAATTCCAGGAGGACGTGTTGCAGAAAAACAAGTTACGTTGCTCCATTCAAACGTTCGTGCACCAAATACTGCTTTAAGAGATAATCACAGAGGATTCCTGCCCACACGTTGACACTAAACTTCTATTGAGATTTCCACTGTACACTGGCATGAGGATTATCCATTGCCCACATGTGAGCATTATGTGTGTGGACTATGCCTTCTTGCATAAATCTGGCCTCATCAGTAAATAATACAGTGGCAGGAAATTAAAGATTAGAATGAGTGGTGACGTCAAACATCCAGCGCATGAATTGTTAACGATGGGGATAGTCGTCTTCAGTTAGAAGTTTTACCTCCTGGATGTGGAAGGGCTACATCTTTTCACCATGCAGAACATTCCAGATTGACGTGTGCTGAACATCGAGCTCAACTGCAACAGCTTGTGTACTTGTCAACTGGGAATTGGCAAACCGTTTTAGCATGGTTTCTTCAATTTGAGGAGTGCGTACATTGCACAGTCTACCTGAATCTCTCTCTCACACCATGTTGGGTGGAAGGTCCCTCTTCTCCCATAGTAGTTGATCAATCGTGCCAAGGTAGTATGGTGTGGACAACACCTCATCAGATATTGCTGTTAGTACATCTGCTGTGCTAAGCACTCATTGCTATCTGCTCCACCGTAAATCAGATGCATATCAGCATATTCCTCGTTTGTATAGTCAACCATCACAATACTCATTGAAACAGATAACTAGCTGCTACACATGTTTACTACCAAAATAGTGCTAATTTACGTCGTCTGCAGCGCATGATCCTTCTTATCGTTGATGACATTCTTCAAGAATTATAGACCTTTGGAAGATACACAGTTGGGAAATTTGGACCCTAGTATCTTTACAATTTGCAAAATCACCATCAGAATATCCTACTAAATCTTCAAATACATTCCCATTTGTAAATTCAATATGCAAACGTTTTGTAGCAATTCTACTTCAGCGCATGCATTTTGTGACGCTGCTTAAGCCAGATACGGTGAGTGACCCCACGAATGTATTCAGCGATCAACGGACATCCACCTTTCGTCTGAGCCTGCATGTGTTTGTGGTTTTCTCCCTCAATGTGGTTTACAACACCATGTTCCACTATGAGAACCTGGTTCTCATTCACTGGTCCATAGAACCAGTGACTTTACTTTTTTAATTTTAACGCTGAATAAAATATTTATTTATAAATACAAAGGCCACAACAGGTAAATTAGCCAATGAAGTGGTTGAAAAAATTATGCCCATATATATAAAAATATAGATGTCAAATATATAACCTAAATCCAGCAACTCAATATAAAAGCATATATCATAAAAAAATAGTTGATAATTAGAGCCCGGAAGTTCAGGCAAAATGCCATAAATTCCATTTTTTGTCTATTGTCAACCTTTTTTAATAAATGCCTATTTTAAGAAATTTTAACTTTTATCAGTGAATTTCACAGGCTATAATCTTTAAAATTTGTATATTTTGAGCATTGAGAAGAAAATAATTGCTCTCTTTAAAATTTTCCAACTGGTTTTTTTTGTTTTTGTTTGAGTAAGTAAAGGTTTATTTGTATGAATAAACTACATACAACAACATAACAAAAACAACACAACACATGAACTACACACAAACTGTATACAAGAGTATGATCTCCCAAGAGACCTATGTCCGTCCAGGGCAGATCCTTGAAAATAACACCAAAATGTTTTCTCGTGGCGAACACATCATTTAATATATACACGTATGTGTTGCACGTACATGCACACACATACACACACACATATATATATTGCCCCATGGTTTTTATGTATGTGTTTATTGGTCTGTCTTAAAACTTGACATGCTATTTATGATATTGGTATTTTCCACATATGTTTTAATCAGAGTTTTATATTTTTTTATGCATTCTTCATTTTTTATGTGTGAATCCAAGGTATTGTAAATTTTTGGTCCTAA
The DNA here is from genome assembly GCF_987345545.1 of Pholcus phalangioides. Classification (NCBI taxonomy): domain Eukaryota; kingdom Metazoa; phylum Arthropoda; class Arachnida; order Araneae; family Pholcidae; genus Pholcus; species Pholcus phalangioides. The sequence goes on from NW_028301604.1 coordinate 31,906,220, forward strand.
ATGGATAAATTGTTTTTTTATTATAGTTTTACGAGAAAGAATTATTTGAAATTGGGTCCCGTTATTTCTGATATTTCTTTGAATTTGTCTTATTTTAAACCAATCTGTATTTTATAATAGAAAGAGTAATAGTCTATAAACATAGGTTTTACGAACATTTGATCTGTAGTCATTTATTTGGATATCTGTTTCAGTACTAATTCCCATCAGAAAGCCCTCCCCGCAACTTCCAGTCCCATTAATATGCCAATAAGTTTGATGATCTGAGAGACTGATGTTGTCCTGCATTAACTTTGCTTTACTGGATGGTGCTAGACAGGAATGATTTTGTTTCCGGTGAATGCAGCCCATGTTAGAAAAGCAGAGGAAAATTAGCAATTTTTGTTTCTAAACATGCTTCCCATAACATGTCCCGAATCAGGCGCTGGATTGCATTGTACGTGTATAGCTGACCAATGAGTGTCCCAAGAAGTCATCAGTTGATATCATGGCTCACATAAGCGGGGGTAGGAGCAGACAGGGCTCTGGGACCCATTTTGTTCTGTTGTTTTTTTACACCATAAATGCACTGCATACAACCACAGCTATTTATTTTACATACATATTCAGTATTCGATTAAATTGACCAGAATTGCACTGTAGGGTGTGCGACATGCTGCCACACGCTTGAAGGAATCTTGTATATGTGGTAATATAAAAAAAAGTTGAATTTTCTTAAAACAACAGAACAAGAGTTGCAAGAAGGTGTCCCACACATCATTTTCTTCACATGCTTCGCGTCTGATAATGGTGGCCCTCTAATTAACTTAATCCTGAGGGTCTACTAGCATTTTTATTTTGTGCTTGAAATCAGTTTGACTTTGATAACAATGCAGTTATTATAAAACCATAATTAAAGCAGTAGAGGGATTAAATGCAACCAATTTTTCGGCTAGTTTTTGAACCGTTAATACCTTAGTTTTAGTTTCCTTTATTCCATAAATACCTTTTTTTAGTGCTTTTTTGTTTGCCTATTTCTATCATGTTTAGTGCCTAAACTTAGAGTTCTATTGATAATATATAATGCACTGCCCATAAAAATATTATGGTAGCCTTATCTATGAGTAGGGACAGCTGTTGGATTTTTTTAAAATATTACAATATTATTACAACAATAATATTCAGATAAACAATATATTTATCATACTCTTTTAAACCTGTCAATTGTGTTAGAATTCACAACCCTTGACGTAATATATTCCATTTATTAACAACCCTATTAGAGAAAAAATCCCTGCCACACCACAGCCTAAAATTGTCCCTTATTGAAGTATTTGATTGACATGTATTAATAACTCATGGGGTCCATTCTATCCATCCCGTTGAAAATTTTGAACACTTTGATCATATCCCCCGACACCTGCGTTCTTCCAATGTAAACATACTCCGGCAATCAAGCCTTTGTAATTCAAGCCTTGTGTGCCAACAAGAGCACAAGTAGCTTTGCTCTACACCCCTTCAACCAAGTCTGTCTTTCTGTAGGTATGGTCTCCAAAACCTTACACCAGTGCAGGATGAACTGAGCTTCCGGAAAGTGGAAGAATGATTTTAGGAGAACGTTAGATCCTTTTAAGAATGAAACCAAGCATTCTATTCGTTTTTTTGACCACCACTGAACAATGTTCAAAAAACCTAAGCAGCGCATCAGTGAGAATTCCCAGATCGGTGATGCTAGTTGCATCCGGCATAGTAACAACATTCAACTCTTGAATGAAACATGGGTTGTTTGAACCAAAACGAGTGACCATGCACTTATAAACACTAAATATCTTGCTTCATTCATTAGTCCATGCATGGTGCAATCATATTCAAGTTTGTCTGAAGCATCTTCCTATTACTGGTATTCCAGACTACCCCCATTAGTTTCACATCTGTAAATTTGCTGACAATCATCCCATTGATACCCTGATCGAGTTCATTGATAAAAAATCAAAGTGTGGACCCCAAGGACACTTCCTTGATGGACTCCACTTTTGACAGCTGTCCAATCAGAATATTCCCAATTCACCATAACCTGCATCCAAGTGGTGCAATGTAAGATGCTTGTCTTCTACTATAAAGGTCCACGGGTTCAAATCCAGTCTAAGAACATCAGAAACAATGTTCTTTACCTACTGAGCCTGGGACAACCACCGTTAGATGGCGTGTTCATTTCCCATTCATCTCCACTAGTTGGAAATTGCTGTATGGCGATATATGATCAGAGTTAGTATGCGGTGGAGTAGTTCACCATAACATGTTGTTAACCATCTCCCAACCACAATTCTATCCAATTCAACAAGTTGCTCCCAATCTCATGTAAACGATTCAAGAGTTTACCATGTTGGCCCCAATTGAATGCCTTCTGGAAATCAAGATAAACTATGCCAATGTTTTTTCCACTTCCTTAAGTCTTAGTCATGTTCATAGGCTCAAATTTGTATTCGACCCATGGGCCCTAGCCCCCACCCCCAATATTTTTGAAGACCCGGCCTCCGAAAAATTCGTACAAATGGTTTCCTCATTTTGTTATGAGGAAAATAATGTTTTTACTAAAAATTGTCTTAATTATGAATTATATAATGGAAACAATCTGCTCAAAATTTTATTTCTTTTAAATACTGTCGATGGTCTTAGGCTTTCTTCAGGGCCGCAACTAGATACTTTGTCATCCGGGGCAAGCCGACATTTTCGCTCCCCTTGTAATGTAGAAGCAGTTAAAGGGTGAATTTTGCACCCCCTTCTGATTCAGCGCCCAGGGCATCAGATTCACCTGCTCCCGCTAGTTGCGGCCCTGGCTTTCTTGTTCTATGCCACTAACTCTCTCTTATTAACTTCCCTGCCACTCAGTCCCCTCTCCTACGGTGCCAATCTTACTGCCAGAAGGCACGACTGACAAAGTTTCTTTGAGTGAGGAGGGGTCTTTTCTTGTTTGCCTGGCCAAACTCAAGAGTGTCTCTTCTTTTGTTCACTGTGACCAAGGGAAGAGGGGCCACATGACACCAACATGAAAGGAAGCCCAAAGATGTGTGGTGGAAGAGGCGCAGACACAAAGAAAACATGGGGGACGGGGGCTGAAAGATGCGGGTCGTCTCATATATACGAGACTCAAGTATGCAGGAGAGAGAAGGCACATTGCATTGTTTTTTTCGGAAATTATAGGGGCTCAAATTTCCTCTGCCCCTAGGTTCTCGCGCTTATATGTGGTGGTGAAAATCAGAAGGAAATAATGTTGAAACCAGGATAGAAAAATTACTCTCTGCACAGGATAGGGGCGCTGGAACCTAGGGACTGAGACCATTTAAGCCCCCCGCAATAAATTTTGTAAGGGGACTGAGCCCTTCCCCCCAATAATTTCTGAGAAAGCAATGCAATGCACCCTCCCTCTCCTTCGTATGCACTTGAGTCCTGTATATATGGAAAACCAACAACTTTCAGGCCCCCCAATGTTTTTTTGAAAAATATTGGGAGAAAAACAGTGCATTCTAAATGTCCATTCACAACAAAGAACCGAACGACCGATGGCGAAAAATTTTTCGATCCTCGTTGCATCAATATTTGACTGTGGTGAGGGATTAGAACACAGAGACACATTAACAAGTGAATTATAATATTGATGTAAAAAAAGGAAATGAAAATATAAGCAAACAATTTTCAAAGGTTTAAGATTCCCTCGGCCAGAACCTCAGCTCCTCAAGAACTTCAGAAAATTATGGTGATTTTGTAGTTGGCTTTTTATTGTATATAATGATCCACCCGTTGACGAGTGTTGATTATGTGAAAAAAATGAATTTTTCTGCCACACCCGTCCTCCGGATATGCTTCGATATCTCTCTGATATGTGAAGCAGGTTGTGGTCTGTCTTCAAAGGTTGAAGGAGCCCCTAGGCAGGGCCAGAACTAGAGGGGGGGGGGCAGCAAAATTTAGGGAGCTGCAATTTTAGGTGAGAACAAAGAACACGTTATAAAATTATCGAATTTTAAAGTTGTGAGGGTGGCAAAGTAATGTTTGCCCCGGGCTGCAAAGATCCTGTAGTTACGCCCCACGCCTTCAAGTTTTCTTCCCGTTTGGTTGGGTGTTTCGAAGATGAGAAACGAAACTAAAACGAATTCAATAAAATGCTATCACTCAATCATTGTAAAGAAGGCCTACTATACGTTATCGGTGTGCGTGTGGGGGACCTACAAGTTGGTTACAAGACTCATTCATTCATAAGAAAAATATCGCTCAAAAATTAAAAATTTCTTCAATTGAAAAAGTAAACATTACCTAAGGACCTTCAATTACCTAAGGAAGCAGGTTGGCCACTCCCTTCATAGACAGTGAAATGCATGCACAATATAGGTATATAAGTGATGCAAAATGTATCTGTCTATTTAGAATTAAACAAATCATAAATAATCAGTCCTCGGTATAACGTCACTCGGGGACCAAATAAAAATGATCATAAGTGGGAATAACTTAATAATGAGTAGTCCCAATTCACTAATTATGTTGGCAAGCAGTAAAAAAAGGGACGATATAGGCATCCTGCAGCAAGGTCTCAGGCTGGGTTCTTTGGTGGGCCATAGCTCACGGACCACTGTATAGGGAATTTGTGAAAAAAAACAAAAAAAATGATAGAAGAATCTCCCTGGTGGTGAGGGGCATGTTTATAGTGAAATGTATGCTTGATGACATTAATAGTGTTGACGTTACAACAAGATCTTTATTATACTTTGTCAAGCCTCTCTCACTGTCATCCTTATATAAGATTTTAAATTGAAAATTACACTCAAACCTGTTTTTGTGCTGTCTTTTGTTGTGCGATTTTTTTGTGTGATTTTTTTTGTATGTGCGATTTTTTTTGTGCGGTATATAAAAATTTCAATCAAATTAGAACATAACTGACGAAGTTATCAATAAAAAAAATTAGTAGGTTTGATTGGCCATTTATTTTTTTTTATTTTTGGTATTTCATCACATTACGTAAGTATTGCGTCAGCCAATTACATTACATAAGTATTGCGTCAGCCAATTACATTACATAAGTATTGCGTCAGCCAATTACATTACATAAGTATTGCGTCAGCCAATTACATTACATATGTATTGAAGTATATAATTCAAAGTGCTTTCATATTCCTGGACCATTAAGATAAGATTCATTTCAAAGCGTAAATTGAAGGTAAATTTTTTATTTTTTATATTTAGATATAAATTTTTAAGATTTTTATTTTATTTTTCGACATAATCCCTGAAAATGAATAAGGGCAAAAACAAATCGAAGAGAAAGGCAATTTCCTTAGAAACTAAGACTACGATTTTAAAACGAATAGCAGAAGGTGAAGGATCTACAGCTCTTGGTAAAGAATTTGGATTAGGTGAATCCTTTATAAGAGGCAAACAAAAACGTGCGGGTGAAATAAATAAATCTAGTAATTGTGCTACAAACAAAAGCGTAGTAATAAACGAGCATCGTATTGAAGAAATATTTTGATAGAGAAAATTGAAAAGGCGGATTGCGACGTAAATTGTGGATTCAAGAATTAACTCAAAAACGAATCCCCATTGACAGAGAATTAATTAAACAGAAAGCTATACGGTTTTATTATCAGCTGAAGGATTTAGAGCCGTCTAGTTCATTGTCTCACATTGGAAGCCTAAATTTTTCTGCAAGCAATGGCTGGTTAGTTGGGTTTTTACAATGACACACACTTCACAATCTTAAGTTAAAAAGGCGAAGCTACATCCGATGATGAAACAGCTGCTAAAAATTATTCTGTAAGTGTTAGCAAAAATTATTGAAGATGGTGGATATTGCCCGGATCAAGTATTTAATGCTGACGAAACTGGGTTGTTTTGGAAGAAGATGCCTAGCCGAACATTCATCGCCAATGATTGAATTTATTACATAATATAACAAGGTTATAACATTAATCCTCACGAAGAGGGAAAAAGTGCCAATCATGAAGACAATCTAACTTGCCTTCTAACGTGATTGAATATTTCAGTTCATTTTCAAAAAGCCAGTCACCCTCCGCTGGGGAAGAATTTAATTTTTGTTAGTTGTGTGGTGCATAACTGGCCGTTACAAAAATGACACGTCACAAATGTTCAAAATGTTAAAATACATTTAATATTCTGAGGATCATCGGAAACACTTTTAGACATTAGTTTTTTTTACAAGGAATCACGTGTGCAATTATCGGGCAATCGATATAGTTACCGTCCCGTCCCGTATATATATGTATTGAAATGATCGCTGATCGCTATAACATCAGGTAGTTATAATGAGCTTCTCGACTGTGTATATATATAAATAATCATTTCAACGGCCAGTGGGATAAGACCCAAATGTTTTCATAGAACGACAAACATATGTTTTACTTTTGATACAACGACCCTCCCACTATAACGTCTATTTTGAAGGTATGAGGGGGGGTCGTTATATCAAGCGATGACCGCATATACATATGTATATTTATACATGTTACTGTCAAAGCCTGGAGTTGGCCACTACGTGAACTGGCCAGCCCAGTTGATCTGGCCAATGTCCGAATTACAGGCTTTTGCAAGGCCCTAAATGTTGTTTCCTATATATAGATCACTAACATATCGATATTCAAATTCCTTTGAACTGTTAGAGTTGCTATGGCTAATTATAAATGGCCATAATTGTCACAAAAAAATACTCTAATGCGGCGATAACCTCGAACCATAGGCATTTATATACAAAGGCTGGCCAAAGCCCATATTTCAGACATTGGAAGGGTCAACTGGTCTAGTCAGTTTGCGAAGTGGGTAATTTCGGGCTTTGGCAGTAACATATAAACCGTTATTCTCCTCTGTGGGTTAAATCCCCCAGCTCCCACTGTGGGGCCATGGGAGCTGTACCCCCCAGAATAATGGCTGGAATTTATAGAACTTCCTAAATTCTATTTTTATCCAAGTTTTTTGACAGCACAAGGAAATAAAACGACAACAGAATTCAAATCAAGACATTTATTCAATTATTAAAGCTAAACACAGTTACAATATTAATTCAGAAATTTTCCATCGGTATTAAAAATTTAGTTTAACAATAAATTAAAAATATAAACGTATCACAGAGACTTTTTCATATATTGCACTTATCTGGGGAAGGTTCGGAACTTCGGCATGTGGTTATAGGTGAGACACTAGGTCCGGTTTTGAAGTGGACGTCTGCTGAGACGAGACCAGTCAGAGGCCGATTCTCACTGGCCCCGAGATGGGTGAAGCCGACTGGGAGCTGTGTTTCCCATTTCAAGGTGCACTGTCTCGAATTAGCACAACATTGGAACCAAGAGTCTGGCGAAGCAACAGATGTGAATCTGTAGAAGAGATGATCGTCGGATGTCAATCCAGCGGGTTCTGAAGAGCTAGAGCTGCAGGAGATCAGGAATCAGGTGGCGATGAGGCAGATGTTGAGAACAGCCGTTGTCAACACGTCTATTTCACATAGTTGGCGATACCAACTACACCAGGAACTCTGGGTAGAGACCTTTCCGACGTCACCCGGTTAGCATTAGAAGAACCAAGCCATTACTCATATGTAAAGCTACTATTAAAAGTTCGGACCCGCCGAGATACAAATGCAAAATTAGATAATCATGATAGGATACGATTCCAAGCCTAAGGCTAGATGAAGTCACGTTACATTAGACCTGACTAGAAGATTAGCACCACTATACTATAACATCCGAACACCGAACTCGTTAAACGAGTGAGGTGAAGAGAAATGCAATGAGATGTGATGCGAACGTTCAATATCCACAGCCTGTATGTATACACTAGTCGGGAACAAGTATTTTGGTCCACTTGGACCGCGGAAATACTCCGTCACATCGTGAAAAATATTACATCACAGCAATAAACTATTACGTCACAACAATAAACTATTACGTCACAACAATAAACTATTACGTCACAACAATAAACTATTACGTCACAACAATAAACTATTACATCACAACAAAAAGAACATTGGTATAATTTACATATAGTTTCGAGATATTAGTATAAACATTAAATTACCATTTGGCAACATGTCAGGCAACTTGGCCAGGTTCACCCAACATGACCAACGACAATCAGGAAAGTTTACCAACGGAGGTCCGCGGCCATCCGCCGGCAAACGAAATACCTATGTTAACCTACAACTTAGAACAAACAAAGGAACACAACCTCCAATGAGACTAGGTGACATCGCTCCCGGGAGGCACCAACAGATTAAGAACTCTAAGGTAAGTACTCTCTTGACATTAATTAAGCAAAACATGACCCGGAGGACGTCATGTTACAATAACACTTTGCCATGTACCCGGGTTGAAAGGGTTCTGTCTGTAGTGAAGTACAAAATGATTCAGAAGTGGGGAATATCCATGAATAAGGGACTAATTATTACACTTGTCTTCACTAGCGTCAATTTGGTATTATGCAAATTCTTCCTTAAGACCAACTTAAAGGTTGAATTTTTTTTGAGAGTCAACTACTGGCAGAATTTTATGTTTATAGCTTCAGCAAGGCCATAGTGAGAGAGGGGGGTGGCCTTGGGGACCGGTCCCTTCAAAATGTGAGAAAATGAAGGGAAAAGATGGCCAAATATATATTTGACCACTTTGTCCCCCCCCCCCCTCCAAATGAAATTTCTGGCCGCGGGCCTGAGCTTCAGCGGGTGCAGCTCGGCGATAAATTAGGCTGTTAAGACATGTAATTTTATACATATGAATTAAAAGATTTCTCTATCATTACATTGCTTTCAGAAAAACCTTGAAAATTTTAAATTAAGATCTTCATGATACGGTCTAACTTTGTGCAATATTATTTGGCATTTAAAGTCTATTTGAAACTTAAGCAGGAAAGAATTTCGAAAAATTCTCAAAGAAAATTGGAAGGTATCGCAGTGTTTGTGACGGATAGAAAAAGCGATAAATGCCAGAAAAAGGTAACCCTGAATCCTTTGCTTTTCATCAAGTCGGAAAATTAAATGAATTTACAAATTATTGATCACCATTGATCTTGGTATGCGCCACAAACCACTTGCGACTAACGGAAATCCTGACAGAAAGCACAAAGTAAAGCTTATACGGCGAAATTAAAATTTGAAAATTTATTTGATCGCAATTTATTATTCTTATCGACGCCCCAACACCCCACGCTTCGAGAAATACAAATCCCGACAGAAAGCGTGAAGTGCAGCTTATACGGAGAAATTAAATTTTTCAATTTGACCGTGTCGGGATTGTGAACGGAACCGCTCTGTACTATGGCTGTGGCAGATACCTATTATGAGTTTAAAAAAAAGAAAGGAGAAAACTGTGTTCAACAGAATCGCTGAACCCCCTTCACTTGTTAAATGGTGGGTGGTGGGAACTGGTCGACCGGTCATTGTGTGTACAGTACACGCCTCTGGAGACGACTTCCTTTCAGCTGCGCTTTCACTATTGAAGTAGCATGACGTCTCTACAACTGTCCTGGAGCAAGGTGGAGTATACACAAAAAAAAACACACACACATATATATATATAGGAGAATTCCGAAAAAAAAGTTGGTCAATTTCAGCCAGCCAGTTCTTTTGTAAGCTGCTGTAATAGCCCCAAAGGCAGGACTTGGCATAAAATTCTTGCATTCCGCAAGGTTGGTCAAAGCATGCCAATTTGTGTGAAGAACACAAACACGCACACAAATGGGGCAGTCAGATGTATTGGAAATGTTTCCCTGAGGAGGGGCACACACGAGAACTTTCTTGAAAGTTTCAGTCATAGATACCGCCATCTAAGACCGTAGTGAGGGAGGGGGACTTGGGGGTCCCCCGAAATGGGAGAAAATGTCTGAAAAAAATGAGAAAAGATGACTAAATCTATTGTTTTACCACTTTGGTCCTCCCGAAATGTAAGTGTTCCCCCTCCAAACGAAATTTCAGGCTACGGGTCTGTCGCCATCTATGTCTAAGCAGATCATCAGTATTTCTTGGTAAGTACTAGCTCATTAATTCCCTAATGTTGGGGGCATTTCGCAAATACAGGTATTCTTGAGGCCAAAAGCTTTTATGACAAACATAATTTGGAACAAGAATTGTTATTGAAATCAAAAGTACAGTTGGACCTCAATTATCCGAGGGTGGATTATCTGGAGATCGAAAATTACAAAACTACGGAAGGTGTGAAAGAGAGCTGAGCATGAAATTATTGCTCAGACAACTCAAGGAGTTGGGGTAATATTATTCAGTGATGGTGATTAGAAGAATGGAAACAGAGTATTATTATTGAAGTTATTATTATGAACATATTATTATGATCAGAGATCAGTGTTTCCCAAAGTGGACAATATTGCCCCTTGGGGGCAATGAGAGAAAAAATTTCAGAAGGTGGGAATGGACTAAAAAGTTTGGAAAACTGGAGTGTTACCCACCTCCTTCTCATGTTGAAAGGCACACTGCAGTGAAATAGGAAATTCTTTTTGTCATCCTGTGATTTTCTAATCTAGCAATCACACGCAGAGAATGTTTGGTACTAATACCGATGTTCTAGTCGCCATGATGTCCTGGAGCCTTAGATTTGTCAAGCTCTGGCATATAGGGGCATGAAAATTTTTGGGAAAAAGTTCATTTTCAAGTGTTTAAAATTCCTTAAAAAATCGTTGCATTCCTTGAAAAACATAATAATCATTTTCAAGTACTTGAATTTTTTTTTCACGTGAATTTCTTCCATCAATTTTTGTCTTACCCCCCTTCCAGCTAAACTATGTTCTGCTGAGATGAAAACGAGCAGAACAACAACTATGAGTTATGACAGTTTTTCTCAAAGTGTGCATCGTAGCTCCTGGGGCCTAGCTATTTTGTCTGGGCAAGTTTGTAACTAGGATTTTTGTCGCACCCACCATTTTAAAATTTGTTATAATGGTGTTCTTAGTTTCCATCTGAAATTTGCCACCCCTTAAAATTTTTCCACCTGGGGCAGTTGCCCCCTGTACCCCTCTGGTTCCGACCCTGGTCAGGGGAGTCGCGAACAACTGGAGATATTGATTTGTATGCTTATTTATTTTTTATAAGTAAAAACATCTACCAAACAATTCTGGGGAGCCTCAAATGAACCATAAATTGGGCAAGTTACGCTGTTTCCTTCTAGTACAGCGGTTCTCAACCTTTTTTGACTTGCGGAGCAATTTATGGCATATAATTTCTATGGTGGAGCCCCATAGGCATATTTTTTTTCCTTATTCATCATAGTTACTGATTTATTTTTATTTAAAAGTATTCATAATTATTTTTTTGAAATTAACTGGTTTTTATTTTTCGAGCACCAGTTAAGAACCGTTGCTCTAGTATATTGTCTCACCCAAAAGGTGTTTCATTTCTATTTATTGTAGTATTTCGAAAGAATTCATAGTTATTGTAAGTAACATTAGAATTCAATATCACCTAGATACAGGGTGTACTATAAGTGCTAATACGGCCTTTATCTCATCAACCGTCTATCATAGAGGAACGATCCGAAAAATGTTCGAAAGGCGTTCAAAAATTACCCTGTACCAGTATTGAGAGTTAAAACACCCCCTGGTGTCACAAAATAAAAATCTAAATTTTTATGCTATCCTCGTCCTCTAACTTCCAATTAGAAAGTTGTCCAGTCTCTCCTGATGCCAAAAAAATTCCATGTTTTCTAAAAGCAATATTCCCAGAGATATTCGAAATACGAAAAAAACTTTAGAAAGAACAGCGTTAAATGCGGAAAAACCGTTTTACCCGCATTTAACGTTGTTCTTTCTGAAAAAACTGATTTTTTTTCAATAGAGCTGAGCTCAATGCTTTATTGACTTTTTGCTTGGATATAGAAACTGAACAACAAAACACACAATTTTTTTCTTAAAGCTTTTGAATTTTTTTCTTTTCTAACTTTCACTGAATATTTTACTTGGTTTGAGCAGTTATTGTATGCATTTCCATGAAAGTAGTGAATTATATTCATGAAGTGTATATTCAAAAATATATAATTCTTACAGGAATTCACATTTTTACTGTTCATCAAATCAGATTCATTTTTTGCTTATAACATGCTGAGTATATATTTTTTATGGAACTTACAGAAAATTTGACACCACACATGAGACACACTGTTTGCCCGATATATAGAGAAACTTATCTGAAAATTCCAGCTGAATGTCATGAGAATTCAAAGAAGTTGACAATATAGTTAGCTACAATTTAAGTTACTTGCTGCAAGTAGATAATGGGTTGTCCAGCCAAAATTTGGGTCTCGAAAACTGATATTTCACAAAATTCCAGACCAGAAAAAAGGACCCTTCACAAAATACAAACTAACGGAACCACAAATTTGGCCTTTCATTTTGGTTGTGATAAATTAACTATATTACGTCACTTTCAAAACTACTTACCTTTCACAAAAATTAATGCCCATTTTCACAAAAACGGGACTCTATAAAAAAGGTCTGGACAGTCCCCCTGTTGTATTATGTTAGAGAGTTCCCAAAAATTGGCATTTTGATTATTTCCTGTCATTTGATTACTTTGTTCAATTTGTTCATTTTGACATCACATGTTTTTTGACATCATATACACAAGCACCTCTCTTATATAGAATCAAACACGTCTGCCAGGGCTTGACAAATCAAAATTTTTTTAGGTGCTAACCCAATTTTTTAAGAGTCAAGAATGATTTTAATCTCAAGAAAAATGGTCTTAAATACTTTTTTCAACTTTTCAGTAACTTTGTGTTAAAAGACATGCTGTCATGAAATGAGAAATGTTTTGGTAGTTCATAAACTCTGATATAGGAATCGCATACAGAAAATTTTAGGTCCCAGTACCTAGTGGCCAAAATTCTTGCCTTAATTTTGTAGTCGCCATGACTGTCTGGGATTTGTCAAGCCCTTGTATTCGCTCATTTGAATAATGCTGTGGGCTTGTTCTTGAAATGATCAAACAGATTTCAAACAAAAATTAGTGCAAAATCCCTTATCATCCAGTTACTGTGAGCAAGTAACTCAGATTACAGCTAACTGTATCACAGACATCCTTCTGAGTTTTTATGATGTTCAACTGGAATTTTTATATAAGCTGCACTATATGTATGGCAACAAAATTATGAAAAAAAGTTTTTATTTGCTGCATGTGAATAATTAAAAATAATTCACTTAAAAAGCTCGTATCTCATGGAATATTAGATTGTTACATTTCAAATTTCCTTACAGTGTGTTTCATGTATAGTGTCAAATTTTCTCTGAATTTCATAAAAGTTGATTGAAACACTCTGCATTTTATAAGCAAAAAGTGTGAGATGAAAATTATAATTTTTTATGAGAAATTATATATATATTCGTGCTATTTTTCCACGAAAATGCATAAGAAAATTGCACAAGACGAGTTAAATATTCTATGCAAGTTACAAATCATTGGCAGCTTTTTATGATAAATCAAAAATGGTTGACCAAACTCACTTTTATTTCTTTAATTTTGTTATCGGTTCCTCTAAAAATACTTGTGACTGAATCTGCACCAGAAAAAGTTCAAACATTGTTTACATTTCTGAAATTAAACAATGATTCGTCCAGTTATTTTTCTAGAAATTCGAAAAAATGTCTACATTCCAAAGTGTTGACTGACTTATGGCTATATGGAGAATGTAGACATGCCTTCATCTATAAAACATGCTTATAGCTCTTTCAGGATGACATAGAACTGTAGTTTCTAACATTTTTGTTCATGCTGAACTCTGGACAGTTACGAGGCTTCACAACAGGACCCAAAATTCTTGAGCATTTCTTCATTGCTTTTTATTAAAACACAATTGGAAATTTCAGTTTTTTTTTATATTGCGGAACCTCAGAAAAGCTGTCACGAAACAGCGTTTAAATAGCTATTCTTGTAGAAGAGTTATTCCCATAGCATCTAAAGCTGCTTTCTCCAGGTTAAGTTGCATGAAAATCATGATTCAGTGGAAATTTTTCAGCTGAAATTTTAGACTTTACAAAAAATAATCAGAGCTTTTTTTATGAGACTTTTTTTTGTTTTTATTGATCTTTCAAAGGTAGCTGTGTGTGTTTTTTAGTATATATATATATATATAGGAAAATATGTTGTAGCAACATAAAAATTTGTGGAGTGGCTATTTAACTTGAAATATTTTTATCTAATTTTGTCTGCAAAAACTGTTATGCCAATAACTTTCTCTGCGGATATCGCTCTCCGCACAAAGGTTTTTAACAGCTGGCTGATGCAAAGATATATTTAGGAAAGAGAACATTTCAACTGCCTTTGCATGGAATCAATCCCACAGCCATGTACGGTCCCGTTCAGTGCACATGAGCTCCAAGGTAAGATTGAGATATTCGTTGCCTTTGTAGTCTAGTGGTCTAGGGCAGTGGTTCTCAACCGGGGGCCATATGGCCCCAGGTGGGCCCTAGGAAATTCCAGGGGGGCCACGGATGAAAATCTCGCAAAAGGGGAGCCACGGCTACTGATACGGGGGCCACGAAGAAGTTTATGAAATTAAATTTTTTTAGTCACTCTGATTAAAAAAATTTAATTGCAAACAAAATGCATAGAATAGCATATATATAGCATATCTTTTTCGTAAATTTTCCCCTATTCAAATAACATGAGGAAGGAAATAAAAAAAAATGGTTCATGTAATCTCGGTGGTTATACGACTTGGGGGTGACAGTAGACCCTGACACAAACTATAGAAGAGGTTTAAGCAAAATGGAGTAACTGTAAAAACAGAAAATTGTGTGTGTTCAGACTTTTCATTCAAAGAGAGCTGCCATAAAGAAAACAGACAAAGATTTGTTGACCATTCATTGACATTCTTTTGATTGCTGGTAGTAAATGCAATCCAAGAAGTCGATGAGTGAAAAATGAAAGCTTGTAAAAAAACCCATCGTTTTCATGCAATTACAGACGGATAGCCATCTAGTTTAGCACAAAGCTATCTACAGCAGTGGTCTGATGGGGAATATATTTATAAAAATCGAATAAAGAATGATTGCTCTGGGGTATTTTTTTATGAATTTTGAGGGAGGTGCCAATTCATTGCCTTTGCTGAAAACAAATAAAGTCAAATTCAGTTATAACGAACTCCAAGAGACCAAATCATGCATGAGAAAAAATACCCGCAAAATTTAATTTTTTAAAACTACATTGCTGTATAACTCAAGAAACTGTGATTGCATAAAATTACTGTTGTTTCAATCGCAAGTGTTCATATGCCATTCCTTTCAATTTAACAGGAAAAACGTAATTTTAAACATATTTAAGACGGTCTTAACGTCATTTGGTTTGCTGATTGGTGTCTATATGCAATCCAAGAAGATAATGTATTGGGACTTCCTCCAAGATTGACACTACACCTTTAAAGTTTTTTAATCGATACTGCAATGATTCCTATTAATTAACTGACCTACTACTTAAGCCTGCTGCTGGCCTTTGACCTTTGAAAACCAAACACACCCCACTTCCCATCTCATTGAGATATCGAAGCTTTACCGGAGGATGGGTATGTCTGGAAATTTTATTAGATATCTTCAGGATAATAAATAAAAATATTACATATAGATTGCACGTATAAATTCACACATAATCAATGTTCGTCAATGGACGGATCATAATATACGGAGGAAAAAAAATCAACTATAAAATCTACATCAGACATTCATCAGTACGAAATGTCGATAGGCGCCTACTACTGGACTGCAACATCCCAAATAATTTCAACGCAATTTTCCTATCCTGCAAGAACAATGTCGTGGACATTATAAAAAAAATTCTTAAAGGGCGTATGACCACATTTAAAGCAATTTAAATCCATTTATTTGAGACTCACTGCATCTGCTGATTTCTCAGAAAAGTGCAATAAATTCTCACGTAAGTCTTCACTTTGAAATGTCTGTAACCGGCTGAATTCATCTCTTTGTATCTGTCAACCTAAAATTTATGGTTTTTAGTGTTGATAATACATATGCAAAACCAATTCAGCGACGCGTTTTCACAATCTGCAAAAACTGCGTGGATTTGATAGTTTGAAATGATGTCTAAATGCCAAAGATTTAGAGTGTTCGAATAAAAATGAAAATGTCAAATAATTGAAATTATTCTTCGTATAAATGAAATATTTTAATATTGAAAGCTATATATAGAGATTAATCGTGACCGTAGTCAAACATCTCATAAATGTCAAATTTTGTTGTAAAACTGAGAGTGAGGTGCGAATCCCCTTGCACACAAGTGGAATTTCGAGACATTTACGCACAACCGAGCCCCTCTTGGTCATTTTTCTTTTTTTCTCCCCACCCCTGTTTCCTTTTGTTTCCTTCCTAAATTTATAAAAGTAAAAACGACATAATCATTATAAAAAGGACTGGTTTCAGATCAAATTGCCGAAGTTCAATTACTTTAGTGCAAAAATTTCCGATTTTTTTGGGGGGGGGAGGGGGGGTTTGAATACAGTCAAACCCCATTATAATGAACTCCAAGATACCGGAGAAATCACTTCGTAAAAACGAAATTTCGTTACAAAGGAATTCCAGATTTTTATATTGTTCCTATGTAAACTTACCCGGGGAGTAGAAAAGTTTTCGTTAAAACGATATTTTTTCCCGTTATAACGGTATTCGTTAAAACGAGAGCCGACTTTATTTCGTCCCAAACTATTTTTTTACGTGTATATGCCGGCTCATGGGTAACAGGGCGTTTGGCACTTTACTGGCGGGCCGTTAGTCTTAGAGACATACCCAACTAGAAAAAGTATCCAAGTCACGTGTCCAACTCAGATATGTCATTCATGTTGTAAGGGGTTGTATAGTTATAAAGTAAAAAAACTTTTTATACCGTCCCCGTGTGCCAAAGAACCCAATTAAGACGTTGTTGCTCTGTCTTTCCCGATGCCAACTAAAATAATTTCACGTTTCTGAGTGCAATATTCACCGAGATATGCGAATTCGAAAAATTGAGGAAATTTGGGAAAAAACAGCAACGGATAAAATGGTTTCCCGGCATTTAATGCTGGTTTTTTTTCCAACTTTTTTCAAATATTTCAGTGAATATTGCACTTAGAAACATTGAATTTTTTTGTTGGAGACCGGGAAACAACTTTCACATTGGGTTTTGGGGCACAGGGTGTCCGCATAAAGAGTTAACATTTTTATTTTAATAACCATGTAACCCCCGGCAACATGAATCAAATATCTGAGTACGACACGTTATTTGGGTACTTTTTCCGACTGGAAGTATGCTTCTAGGACCAATGGTTCGCCAGTAAAATGTCATATGCCCCGTTACCTATGCGCCCTGTATATTAAATATAGTACGAACTGTTATGTGAAATATTGCCCTGTGTTTAAGTCAACTCACACGTTTCTTCGTCCGCCTGTGAGAGAGCGGCCATATTACGAACCAAAAAGCCGCTTCAAGGCAGCTTGTCATCCAACGAAATATCAGATTTTCACCGTATCGAAATTGAAGTCAACAAACTGATAATTTTCTTATTTGAAAATCTTATTATTTATATTTTCCGATTTTATATTATCCTGATAATAAATCATTATGAACAGCTTTGTCACTGCGTACATGGTTTCTTTGGAATGAAAGGTTTAAACAAATATTCAAAAAAATTTCACACGTATTTTAGCTCATTTTTTTGAATTCATAGTAGAACTACAACATGAACCTATATCCTTGATGCATGTATTGAAACGATGTGAAATGTTGAACTTTTCAATTGTGATTCATTTGTGTGGCTGCTCCCTCATTACTACTTTCATCCGCTCATGAAGAGAATAAAATTAATAAAACTGCTTGCTACCACTTTTTGCGATTTTTGTCATTATAAGAGTGCATATTTTGGAAGCTACAACTGACATTTCTCAATGAAACCATAACCATTTACACACAAAAAAAAACTAATGATGACATTGTGCCGTCTTCAAGCGCAGAGTTGCATTGTTACATTGATTGAAAATAATTTATTTTATTTTTTACTGTATTCTATTATGTGTTTGTTTTGCTTTTTCATTATTTTCATAAATTAAAAATTAATCAAATTAAATTCAAACATATTTATACTTCCGACAATTTTTGAATAACTATCTTCTAATGGGAAAACGGGGGGGGGGGGGGAGGAAGGGGGAGTAGAAAATTATTCATGTTCGCAAGGGGGGCCACAGGAATGAAAAATGGGTGAAAAGGGGCCATGGACAAAAAAAGGTTGAGAACCACTGGTCTAGGGCATTCACCTGGTAAGTGAAAGGACATGGGTTTGATTCCCTGCAAAAGCAATTTAATTTTCTCCTCCTAAATATATCTTTGCATCAACCAGCTGTTAAAAACCTTTGCAATAACTTTCTATATAAAACTGGCTATTGAGAGCAAAAAAAAAAAAAAAAAAAAAATTACATACTTTTTGAACCTTTTTTTAAGAAAAAAAGAAATCAAACCAATATCAGCTAATTGCAGTTTGTTTATTGCATTACATGTTTACAGGCTTACATTACGTGTACCGCTTATTCGTTTGTACCAAGAAGTAGAAACTTTTCAATATCGTGCCATTGTGGACACACTGCAAACAATTGAGAAAATGGAAAAAGCACGTACTTCATACAGAGGAACATTGATGTGGATGAAGGATGTCTCTCAACAACTTGATCCAGACACTTGCAGACACCTTTTAAAGTTTAAGAAGGTAAGAATGGAATAAATTTCCAAGATTTTCTTCCTTTCTCACCCAAAAATAAATAGCAAGACATGCATAGAATGATAGTATGACTTTTAGTATTAAAGGATGTGAAAATATATATAAATCTAGATAAGGTACTTCTGACACAAGAATCACAGTTTTAGGGTTTATTATGTATACTGAGGGGTCTTAACCCTGCTGTACTGTTCATATTTACCCTACACTTGTAATGTTTGGGGTCAATATGACCCATCTCTTGTTGGTTCCACTTTAATTGCTTGTTTTTCATTGAAAAAAGTCTTTGGAACAATAATACTTAAATTCAACTTTTTTTAAATTTAGTCATCAAAATTTTAATTGTGGTAATCAACTATCAGAGAGAGAGAGAGACTCTTTTTGTATAGATAATGAAAATGCCTATATGAAAAGCAGTAGTTCATAGGGCGGATACAGGGACAGGGCAAAAGAAGGCAATCGCCCCAACTCTGTTCATTAAAAAATATTGTCATGGGCTAGTGAGTGATGGAGGTGGATGATGGCTCTTGTTCACCGTATACCTGCCCCCCCCTCGTTCGAAGAGCCTGTATACACTTATGCTTTCTTTCAAACTGAACACAGTTCACACTTTATCACCGTTCGGTAATTTTAACCATTTCCACTATGAAGCTGAACTGTGGAATCCGCTTATGCTGCTCTTACTACAAAAGTTACTTGTTTGCAACACACAAACATTACACATTAAGAACTTGATATAACGTCAACAACTTTTAATGTCACCCTGTGTATAAGGTCAGTTTTTAAAAGGTTGGGTCTCTCTGTATAAATACCATGTTGGTCTTTCTTGTTTTTAGTTGCCCATCTTATGAAATAATATTTATTCAGTCTCGGGTGACGTTATATGGGGGTTTGAGTACCATGCACAAGATGTCATGCCCCACCCCCACTCACATATGAAAAGGGAGGTGGTTGATGTGCCTATCGGGCCACAGATGAATCCTTTGTTAAGTTTTTTACCTCTGTATATTTACTAGTCCATGCAAATTATTCATATTTTAATACCGTAAGCCTATTTAGTAATTTCAAAGACACTAACACCTTCATGCAACTGATTGATCGTCCCCTGTCAATTTTCACTAGGGATATCATAGTATAGGAAAGTTCTCTAATTTTATCACTTGATATTTTGAGTTGCAGGTGAACCAATCTCTGTGTTCTTCCTTATTTCATGACATTTTTTTTTATTGAAGCAGCCACTTGAGAGATCATGCAAATGATTTCAAGAGACATTTTGCAGAAACTTGTAATTTTTATGCCATAGTTTTATCATTTGCTTCTTTGTGAAGTAGATATACTCAAGCAAGCATTGAAATTCTAACTTTAAAACCTAATTCCTTTATCTTTATTGCACAACTTTTTTTTTCAGGTGAAACCTCTCAATTAAAATTCATAATCTAGTGAATATCAAAAGTGTAGAAAAATGTTTGAGGACCCCTATGAAGCTGGAACATAATCTAGAGAACTATCCAGAACTATTTTCCCCTTCTGTTCTCTCAAGGGCGTAGTGGGTGGGTGGGTGGGGGGAGGGGGGGTCTGGGTCCCCCTAAACGTGAGAAAGTGCGCGAAAAAAGGAAAAAAGATGGCCAAATCTATTGTTCTATCACTTTGGTCTTCGAACGAAATTTCTGGCTACGCCCCTGTGTTCACTACTATTTCTCGTTGAACTACTCGTGTAGTCTTATGGACTCCTAGGGTTCCTTGGAACACCGGTTGGGTAACGTTGTGCTTCAATGATGTTGAAAGGAATTTCAGAGATGATTAGTCTCAATAAAAAAAGTTTTAAGTTTTTAGGCCTTTGAAAGAAGTTTTATTCTTTGGGTCATATTCACCCAAACTTAACAAAGGTAACAAATGTCTTTTTTCTCAACATCGCCAATCTAAACAAACACACTGAAAAAGTGTTCTCTATATTTCATTTTGGGATTATGTTTGGCAGAAATTGTATGGAAGGTGAGAAATTTTGAATTAATAAACCAAACCTAATGCTTAAATAGTGTTAATTATTCGAAAAACATTCTTTAAAACTAATATATGTGGCATAAAATATAACCACATGTGGTTGTAACAAAGAAAGGTTGTGGCAACATCTAGTGTAGAAATTTGAAAGTACACACCGGCATCTGCTAACGAACTGAAAATTGATATGGATGAATGTAAAACCTGCAATGGTCTGGTGTACGATAAGAGTGAATTGTTCTCTTGTGTGCAGTGTAAACAGTGTTTTCATCCAAAGAGTGTTGAAACGATAGAATCAAGCTTTACAAAGATGCCAAAGAAAAAAAGGACAAACATAAGTGCAAGGACTGTAAAAATGAGCTGAAAGGTGCTTCTGGTGATGAAATAGGCATGAAACATATGTTGGGCCTCTGGAGAGGAAGAGGATACGGAAAAACCATTGAAAAATATGCAAAAAATGCTTGAGGCATTTACATACCAAGTGAAAAGCACCATGGAACAAGCTGTAAATAAAATCACCCATTGTTATGGCTGAAAAAACACCTGGCGTACACCGCAGCAGGGGCAAGACCTTTAATAAGTAACTGTTTTGAAGACACTGGAAACAGTCGGAAATGAGCATCTCCCTATGCATCTGGTATTTATGCAAGAGCATTCTCATGATGGAACCAATCACAAGGTCAAAGGTTCAGTACTGAACGTGTATCTAATTTACATATCTTCATGAGAGAGAAAGAAATAATATTGTAGAAAAATATATCGCAGAATCTGGAAACGAATACAAAAAATTGGAGATCTGGCCAGGATCCACAACTCTTAGGCCTATTGCACATTGTATAAGCTCATGATATTATTGACCATAAGATGGTCCTAGGACCCACCGACGGCATGAAGGTAACAATTATTTGCACATTTATATTTATATAACACTTTGCAAAACATTTACATTATATATTGCACACATATGTAATATGTTACAAAACACTAAATATTTCATATTGCACAATTAATTCATTTCTCAACACAATAATTCAATATGTGAGCTTGATGATGACTGGACGCGGTTCCCACCGACGAGCCGCTGGGACCCCCACAGGGAAAGAGAAAGTAACAAGACGAGCTATTGGGATTTCTGACACGGATGTTAACCAAATTTAGATGGGACGTCAGCAGCCCGACCTCTGGTCCCGTTCTCACCCAAAAGCCAGGAGACCCCATCCGACTGTCAGACTGAGTGAATTAACTGGCCCAAACCGGATCGCCAGCAAGTGCCTCAGGTGGTTTCAAGTAGTCAATGAACCCTGGGGCCTAAATAAGATGAATAATTGAGATTTGTAAGAGATACCAGGTCATCATGTTACGAGAAAGGTTGTGAAAGCTACAGAATTCCAATCTAAATCGATGGAGGATGTTGCCATTGAAAATATTCAAATGTCAATAGAACAGATTAATATTGATGTTAAGCAAGCAAAAGTTGGAAATAAAAACTTAAAAATGCAAGTAAGGATTTGAGACAATGAATGATATGGAAACAAAAAGTAGAAGAAATAATATAGAGATAAACAGAATCCCAGAAACAAAGCATGAAAATATAAATGAAATAATGAATACAATGAAAACAATCCTGGGAATTCAAGAATTAACACAGATAGAAAATGCCCACAGAGTGGCAACGAGAAACACTAGCAAGCCGACATCCAATCATCATTAGGTTCCATACTGAGAAATCGAAGGATTATCTGAATGGAAAAAGCCAAGCTACAGGATAGTCTAACTGCTGACAAAATAAATCCAGGTTTTCAGGACGACGGAGTATACAGTAGTGAACACCTCGCACCAGAAAATAAGAAACTCTGTTCTACAAAGCAAGGCAAGCCAAAACAGATTCGGTTATAAATTCGCATGGGCAAAAGATGGAAAGATATTCCTCCGGAGAGATGAGAAATCTAAAATATTGAGAATATATTCAGAAGAGTAACTGCAGAGACTAAACCCAATCTTTAAAGACAATGGAAAGTGAAGAAACAGATGAAACAGACAGGATTGAGGATCAACGCCTGCTGGAGGAAATTCAAGATGTGAGAAAAGTAATAAGATGTCCTTTCGCACATCCTTACAAACTCCTTAAAAACTCCTAACTTTTCATTTCCCTCTGGAAGGGCCCTTATAACTCCTTACTTTTTGCAGCCATGCCTGAAAATGCCTTTTTTTTTTCCTCTGAAGGAATGATCTTTCTTAGAATAGGCTTTCTTCATGGTGATGTATAGCATTGCCTAGAAAAATAAGAGGAAGCTTCCTCCGAATATTTATAAAGAGGAAGAAAAGAGAAAAAAAAACGCTCTCTCCCTTTGTAATTGGAAATGTGAAAGCAGGGGATGGGATTGGAACATCCAATGGTTGTGCATACCTGCTAACCGTTACGATTTTGTCATATTTAGTAAATTAATACGCTTTTGCTTCTAAAAATACGATTTTTTACCGAATTGCTAGTTTTGACGTGTTTTCCTGCCTATGTTGCAAACTGGTCAGCGTTGGAAATCGATGGTCCGTAGAGCGACATCACTCTGCTGAACCAGTAGCAGAAAATTCCCCCATGCCCAGTGGTGAGAAAGTTTTTTTAAGTTTTTACTTAATGAGGTGAAACGATGTCTCGAACCTCCTATATTACGCAGTATACTGAGTGCAGACCTCGCAGCTTTCCTATTTTTCCTACTATTTTCCTACTTTCACCGCAATCGTCTATTTTTTTACCGCAATTCTCTCCTACTATTCCTATTTTATCCCTCCTTCCCATTTGCTTACAGCCAATATCTCACTACGAAAATTCAGAGAAACCGCAAAATGTCACTGCTTTCCGCAGTTTTGTTGACGTGTTTCATGTGTTTTATTCACATTACAACTCGCTACTGAAAAAGAAGAAAGGGGAAAAAAAATTCAGTTCCACAGTAGTAAGGGACGACAACAAGCGTATCTTTTCGCCGCTCCTTTAAGTGCTAAAAACTGAAGTCCAGTAGGGAAAGCGAATCTGTTTCGCTGATTGGTTACCGTAAATAAAAAGGCAAAAAAAAAAAAAGAGGAACAGGCTCTATCCACACACAAGAGATTCTATGAGAGAGACAATGGGTTTATCTCTCCTGGGATCCCGTAACGAGCGTCCATCCCTGAAGCTAGGTTTTCCTAGGAGTAGGCTTTTTGCGCCGCGTGAACCTAACTGGATCATTTCGTGTCGGCAGAAATGAGTTACATAATGACGTTACGCATTTGCGTTTTCCAAGCGTGGCGCATCGGCTCAGGACGGCTATATAGTATATGACCCTGGCGTCATCTACTCTATCGGCTGCATGCTCCGGTTTAAAGGGAAGAGACACAACACAAAAATGAAGGGAAGATCGCTGAAACGCGCGGCACACGATGCTTAACTCCCCAGAAGCAGTCTGCCAATCACGCCCGACGTAAAGCGCTGTCGTGAGCTGTATTGCACTCTGTAGGAAAACAGTCGTACTGCTTTTCATATTGATGAATAGACGGCGTGTCGCGCTGGGTGATTCACGTTGCTCGCGGCATAGAAAACCTGCTAGTAAAACCCGGCTTTTAAAAGTGACAGCCCGAGCCACGTCTGGTTTTACAGGAGGGGAGGGGACGAGCCGATCAGCCGCTATAGCTGAACCCACTTTTTTTAACCTTCAGAAAATAACTTTCGGGTATCTTTATGTTAGGGGTCATTCAAGTATTACGTCTGCATGGATGGGGGATTTTCGATTTGCTGACTTGATGATGTGGAGGGGGGGGGGAGGGGTTGGATGATTCTTACGTCATCAACCACCCTTTATAAAAAATACGAAATATTCTTAATAGCGTCTTACTCGATGCGCAAAATACGAGTAAAACTATTCACTAGTTTGTGGGCACCTGAACTAACATTCTCCCTATTGAGTCCCCTACAGAGCCACTCTAGTGATCTTCAAATACTTAGCGGATCCAAATGCTCTGGAGCTGTGCCGCGCGTCATATAAGTGATCCGTGATTATGTCGCAGATCACTTAAGTAATCTGGGAATGTGCCGCGGATAACTTGAGTGATGTAGAACCGCACTGGTGGCAGGACCAATGCTCTAAAACTTTGTCACATGTCACTCAAGGGATCGCTTAATGTGCCACAGATCGCTTAAATGGTCTGGAATTGTGCCACGAGTCACTTAAGCGATCTGTAAATGTGTCACTTGGTTCATTGTTACAAAAATAGATTTAGGGACAGGCCACATCATAACGCCAGGGCCACATTTGGTCTTCACAGGCCGAATGTTTACCGCGGATCAAGGGTTACCAAGGGCTTTGAGAGGTAGGGTGGCAATGAATTTCTTCAGCAATTTTGGGTTCTTAGCCTTCAAATAGCATTGAAATTAACAAAAATTGATTATAATAACATATAAAGATATTTTGTTTCGAAATTGTAAAAAATGTTTTTACAATTCTTTTAAAAAATATTTTGTGGATTAAAAAAAATAAATTTTTGATCATCTGGGGGGAAGCCCTTAATTCAGATTCAGATTCCACCAATAAGCGTTAGGAGGAAGGGGGCAGAGCGCTGACAGGGGGAGGGTGAGAGTTTTGCTGACTTTTTCTGACAAGAGGGATGAGTCAAAAATTGCTGAAAATTTACTGACATAATACTTGAACAGCCCCTTATTTTAAAGCATACATGTGCTTAACACATGGCTTAAATGTGGCCTGCCTCAAGTGGAACCGGTACACTTACAGATGAATTAAGTGGCTCGTGGCAAATTCTTACTTCAATTGAGTGACCCGCTGCACATTCCCAGATTGTTTGAGTGAGTGATTTCCGGGAGGGGGGGGGGGGCTTTCTTTCTTTCAAACCAAGCACAACTCGAGTCTATTACCATCTATGGGCAATTTACTATCTAGGAAGTTGTGCTGGAAGTGTGTGTGTGTGTGTGTGCCTAGAGTTGCTGCAAATATAAATAATTTTGTAAGAAAAATCTTTGTCGGCTGTGGTTTTTATTTTGAATAATTGGAGGGGGAATGAATATCACTTTTAGAATTTTTAGAATTTATGTGATGCTGTTATGAGTTATATTTTTGACTAATACTTGAAGGTTTTAGAACACTTTTGTGACGACAGAAAGCATGTATGTGGATTGATTATTTTATGAATTCTTATGATGCTGGGTAACAAATCAAAACTTGTAATTTTTGAACCACTTCCACATCTATATTTTTGAGAAGAGGGAAAGTTTGTTTGCAAATTAAAAATAAATTTGCATATGTGGCCCCACCCCTTTTTTAGCTGTAAAACTTGTAAGTTATGAAGTTTGCCATGACTCCTTAAAAACTGCTTGAAACTCCTTAAAAAGTCCTTGAAAACGCCTTACTTTTCATTTTGAAAATTTTGTATGAACCCTGACAAGAAACAGATCTCTTAAATTTCTAATAATCAACATACAGATCCTTAGAACAAACTTTAACAATCTTCTGATTTTTTTAAGAACTTTAAATGGAAAAATTGACATAATTTGTTTAAGTGAAATGTGGGTTCATGAAAATGAATTTAATTATTACATAGCAAATTATGAACATATCAGTGATTATTATTGTTATACAAACTGTGTGTAGAAGTTACGATAGATCGGAGAGTAATTGTGTATATAAATAAACAAATTAAATCAACACAAAAAAGCATTAATTTCACTACAGCAGAAGATTTGTTTATGCACCTCGCAGAATATGATGTTAATATTTTGCTTTTGTATTGTTCACACTCATATACAATTAGTTAGTTTGATGAAGAACTAGAAATCAATATGAAAAAATTAAAAAGTAACATTAATAGTTGACAATATGAATATTGATCTATATAGTAAAACTAATGGAACATCACAATATGTAGACATAATGGCCATAAATAGATTCAAACCACTACACAAAAAAATAACTCGAGAAACAAAGGAAAGTCACGCATGCATAGATCACATCTTTTATAGAACAAAATGTAATGCTTCATAGAACTTCACAGTATTTAACACCGATATCAATGACCACTACCCAATATTAGGAATTATAACTTTGTCCGATAAACAAGAAGGGAATTTAAATCATGAAGATGATGAAATAACAAAAATAGATTATAAAAATTTTGAACAATTCATATCAAAAATAAATTTCAATTGCATACAAGAAAATGATTTGGTACAAAATAAATTGACACCTTTTGGATATTATAACAATGAATACTAATACACATCTGGACTAAATCCATAAAAAAAATTCTCTTCGAAAAATAGAAAACAATGGATAACTAAAGAAATACTTGACAGAATAAACCACAAGGAAAAATTATAAGAAAAACAAAAAAATCCACACATAATCTTATATGAAAATGAGTACAAAAGTTATAACAAAAATTTGAAAATATACATAACAAAGGTAGATAGAACTGCTCACAGCCCCGGACTGATGCAAAGCACCTTACTTCCGTTACTATAACAAAGGTAAAACAAGAATATCTCTAGGAGAGCTTTAAAGCATGCGAAAAACAATAAAAGATTACAATGGCAAATTATTAGAAAAAATGTATTAAACAAAGATTAAACATTTTTTTTACGTTTCTCAAAATCCAACAGAACTTGCAGATAAATTTAATCATGAATTTACGACAAGAAATATAAATAATGATGAAAATTCAGATTTTTGGACTTGTATAGAACTCAGACCTCTAGAAATTCCATTCTCTACTTTGGAATTGAAAATCATATACTGAGACAAATTGTAGCAAAAATTAAAGAAAATAAAGCAAGTGGTTATGATCAAAATTACGCGGAAAATGATGAAAATAATTTCCTGCTACCACATAGATGTGTTAAAGTATTTAGTGGGGATTCCTCAATAACAAAATATTTTATTCTGAACTAAAAAATTCCCTTGTGCATCCTATTAAACAGGAGATTCCAATGATACAAACAACTATAGACCTATCTCGATTCTCCCGATTTTTTCTAAAATTTTAGCGAAATGTATGAAATACCGACTGATCAATTTCCTATATCATCAAAAATTCTTTGCAATCAATCAATATGACTTCCAAAAAAAGGGGGTACTGAAATGGCAATTTTAAAATTAATGGGCTTAAAATAATGGAATAAATAGAAATAAATATTCAATAGTAGTATTTTTGAACCTAAAATGAGCATTTGACTATGTGGATCTAAATATCCTATCAGAGAAACTTTATTCAGCCGGTGTAAGAGGAAATATCTTAAAATGGTTTAGATCTTACCTCTACAATAGATGACAAACTGTCATAATAGAGAAAAAAATTAGCAAATTTCGAAAAGAGTAAAAAAAAGAGTAGTTTGTGACACACCGGGCCACGTCCTTGTTTCGTCTGTCATCTTACAAAACTTCTAGGTTTAGAAATAGGCTTCACTCACCTTAAAAAAAGGTTAAGTTCGTAACGTGGAGGTAACCAACAACAGCGCATGAACTAAGAACCATCGATGCAGCTGCACACCTCTCTTATATAGTGGGAAAACCACGGCAGTCACGGCACAACAGGTCCGGCAGCCAAAGGAGCCAACCAATCCCAGACTTTGGTTTCAGGTGACGTCATAGAAAAACAGAGGGAACGACCCCTGGCGTCACGGTCAAGGTCGTCAGGACCAAGTTATGTCGTCACACAAGAATAGTAAATGATCCTGCTGTTAGGATCAACCAACTCCATTATCAATAGAGTTAGTTGTTAACTGAAAACAAGAACAAAAAACAAAACACGGCAAAAGTATGGGTGTCTGTAGCCACCCACACCTTAACACAATTACAACTACATAGTATATTTCCTTACATTTTCCTCCCCCACAAAAGAAAAATTCGCAGAATTTTTTCATTAAACTACAAAATAAATTATTAAAAAATATTACACATTTACATACATGCAATTATAATAAATTATCCCACCAATTCTCAACTTGAAAAAAGGTCAGCAAAAAGAAAAAAATCAACATGCAATTTTCAACAAACATGACACAAATTAAATATTAATATCTCCAATGACAGACTCGGGCAATGGCGTTCAATGTACTTCATTACCTCCTTTCCACTTCAAAATTTTTCTCCATTACGTGAATAGTAGTAAACATCACAGCGATTTCCTTGTTTTCAATTTACTCTCTCTCTTTGCCACCCCAGAGTGAAAGGAACATTAAAGCGAGACAAAACACTCAACGGAGAATTAGGTAGAACTGAAGCATCACGTATAGAAATCACCTTTGGCCAAAGGCACCGGTGGGACGGCACTATATCTGATACTCTGATATCTGAAGTGTCATAAATAGCTGGAGATCCTACATCTTCTAAATCAACCTCTCTGGGTGTTCCACTCTGTGCAACTAAGTTAGAACCTTGGAAAGTTTGATTAGAAAAATTATGCAAGTCAAAATTAGACATTTCATTATAAGACGTATGGAATTGTTCATCTTCACGACCAATGTACCTTTTGATGTTGCAGACATATTTTCCAATTTCATTTCCTGAATCATCCACAATGAGATAAACAATACAAGTTATTTGACGAAATACCAGGTAAGGACCTTCCCATCGTGGCATCAATTTTCCCATTATTTTATTATCAGCCTTTGACCGATAATGGCTTCGTACTAGAACTTTCTATCATACACAAATTTGTTGTTGTTTTCTTGTCCTATCATAATAATGTTGTTGGCGCCGCTGTTGTTTATTTACTTGTCGTCGTACTATTTTTTATTCTTTTTTTGTTTATTTTGAACTTTACTTAACATGATAAAATAGCACATAATAATAAAACAAATTCCTCAAGAGATCCCATGGATCTGTACTGATGAACACGAAGTATCGATGAGTAATTACAATACAATTTCAAGGACAGAACAAACATAAACAAAAAAAAAAAAAGAGGGGAAAAAAAGGTTGATAATTATATCGAAATAATTCTGTATCTGCAAGCAAGTATACAATTAGAATACAATACAGCATTTCAGATATACAGTATGTTTTCATATACATTATAAATGAAGATTATGGAATGTTAGATTGATGCGAGAATTGTTCAGCGACTTCGACATATGGAGGCAAACAGCAGGAAGTGTACTTAGACATTTATAAAATTCGATTTAGCACTGATCGATAGAGCTCTATTTTTGTTGGTTTTTTCTCCTTGTTTTTCAAAAATGATCGTTGATGTTAGCTATTGAGAAAAGATAATTTTTTAAACGTTTTTTCAGTAACTGTATTAAAGGGGGAAAAATAATATCATGCGACAGTTTGTTATAAAATTTCTGAATAAGATATGTAAAATGGTTTTTCTTCACTGCTTTATGTATCAAGGGAATATTTAGAATGTTATTGTATCTATTTGATGTTCTTGATAAATTAAGAGGGAAACTAAGGAGGGAGGTGTCTTATGTGTTCTTCCCATGTTGTAGAATAAATTATGATGTCATCGATATAGCTGTCTGCATAATCTCTATGCTGACTGAGTGCTATATTCATGGTCCGTTGGAAGGTTGTGACACTGCTGTTGAGACCAAATGGAATTACTTTCCATTGATAAATTCCCTTCGGGCCAACAAAACTGGCGAGTTCCTTACTATCCTCTTCCATAGGGATGGTCCAATACCCTTTTAGGATATCTAATGTCGTCAAATATCTTGCCACCCCTGCCTTGTACCTTAGATTAGTGGCGTTCTGCATGGTAAATGGAGTTATCTTGCTTGCTGCATTCAACCCTCTATAATCGAGACACAACCTCACACTAGAGTCTTTCTTTGCCACACATACCAATGGATACACAATTTCTGCAGTGGATGGTTCTATCAATCCTTTCGTGAGAAGTTCCTCAGTTCGTCTCTTTACTTCCGCCTTCAACACCTCAGGAACCCTGTATATATGAGGTTGCTTCTGTTAAACTTGAGGCTTCAGCTTAATACTATGACTCCCCACATGCGCTGGTCTCACTTCTCCTCTGAAGAACTTCTGGTGGTTTCGCAAAATTTTCCTTAATTCTGCGTTTTGTTTCCCTTCCAAGTGTTGGGTTTTATCTAATACCGTCTCCTCAAACCTCTTCTCACCTTCTCTCGTCCCGGTCCCAGGAGCGTGTTGGATTTCTCCAAACTCTTTTTCTGCCTCATATACTAACCCTATAGTCGCAACAGGTTGAATATAGGATCTAAGTTTGTTCTGATGCCGTGCTTGACACTCCCATCTGGTAATTCTACCATAAGCGAGTGCTCCGACCTTTGATCCTTGATGGTTCCTGGTCCCATCCACCTTGAACATAGTTTGCTAGTGGAATCTGGGATTAACACCACCACCTTTTTCCCAATTCTAAACTGTTTATTAGAGGATCTTAAATTATATCTTCTAGCATAATCAGACTGCCTTTTATCAGCTATCAACGCTGTAATTTTAGATGCTGATGCCAATCTATTTTTCAGTTTTTCTAAGTAGACGGTCATAGTTCGTACACTGTTGGAGTGATTAGAGCTGAGCAATTCAACTTAGGAGTAACCGCAGCAAGGATTTCTATTTCCGGACTAATAAACGAATTCTCGTTTCACAATGCCATAGTCACGGTCACCAATTCAGCCTTCTGTTTTTCGCCGAGGGCAGGTTCTAGATATATAGACCCCTTTGATCAGTATTCCCGCTGAGCTTCTACCAATCGGCCACCTATATTTAGACTTACTGTGGGCAGCTTCTCTTCACCTGGCATATTCTGAGCCCTTGATCCACTGGGTCTCAAGGCATTTATCCCCACTTGTGCCCTTACCTGCTGAGCCTCTTTCTGCTTCTCTTTCCTGCTCTTAAAAGCGGGACAATCCGTCCGGTAATGCCCAGTTTTATGGCATTCAAATCATGAAACCTTTGTCTCCTGGTTTCTCTTATGATTCACCTGTTTCGAATGAAACCCTCATTCTTACCTTTGAAAACCATATTCTGAGGGGATTACCATTCCCCCATTTCGATTCTTTGGAGTTCCCCCATTACGCTTACTGTATAGGCCCCCTCTAGGCTGTGCCTCCAGAAATAACTCAATTTCCTTCGCCAATTGGACCGGCTTCCACCACTTGTCACCCTCTTTGACAATAATGTGGGTTCTCACCTCTTCCAGTTGCAAATCTGTTTTTGTCTGAGACAATCAAATCTCACTCCCTGAACATCATGGACCTCTCAACTCTCCGGATAGCAATCCAGACAAGTCCTGACCCGAGCAGTTCACTGGACATATGACTCGTCCGATCTTTTCTCACAATGTTTGAAGTTCTTTTTGTGCTGCATTGGCATCAACCGATTTTCTGTCAAAATGCACTCTTTGATTGACTTAGTCTGAAAGCTGTTCCACTCTCAGACTATTCGTCAGACTTCAGATCAGATCCGCTAACTTGTGAAGAATTATTCTCCATTTGAACTCTTCCGGAACCTGATAAATCTCAAAAACGGTCTCAGCATGGTGAAAGAAAAGACCCAATTTTCTGTTTTTGTGGGCGCTTTTGGTAATTGGTCTTTTACCAAAGTAAAATATTTCATCAGCCTTTCTTCCGGTGTTATCTCTCTAGTGCTGCCCGTTGCTTGCATCCGGACCCCCACATTCTGATAATGTTGCACTTCAAGCTCCTTCAGCCTGATCTCATGTGCCCGAGCAAGTATTCTCTCCTCCAGTTGCCTTGCCTCCAGCTCGGCCTCAAATTTTTTGTTTTCCTGTTCTAGCAGGAGTTTGTGGTTCTCCCAATCTTCCTCTTCCTTTCTCTGGGCAGTAATCATGAGTAGTAACACTTCGATGGACTCTGCCTCGAAGTTACCACTCTAAATTATGACTGTTTTTAAATGGAAATCGTAATATCAAATGGCAACACCAAGTTTTTTGTATTGGAATGTGATCTCCATTGTGAAAAACCCTAAATAGCATTCGAACGGCAACTGTAGCATGAAAATCACCGGCGGTAGATAGGCTAACAGTGAGGACAACCAATAAGGACAGAGAAGCAGCATAAAATAAAGCATTTTATTGTGTTTCACAAATTTTCCACATGACCTTGTGGAGGACTAATCGGGCTGGGATCTCAGCCGAAGAAACGGTGTGATGAATGAAACGAACATTAATGCTCTGGTGCACGGCAAAGTCCTTTTTACTTTTTCCTTGCCTAGCTCCGGGGATTTTCGTGCTACAGGTGCCATTCCAAGGCTATTTAGTGTTTTTCAGTATGGAGATCGCATTCCAATACAAAAAACTTGGTGTTGCCATTTGATATTTTCGAAATTTTCTCACTGTAACCGTAACTGTTAGAGTGACACTGTTGTTTTCCATATCATTCTTGAGCGCATACCTCAAAATACCTTACGCCAAAATTTCATTCAGTTTCTGTGAATGGTATGATAGTTAGGGGCCCATATGTCGGGATAGTTTTTTTATAATCACCCCGTATATATATATATATTACTTCTGTCGTGGCGTGCGTTACCTTGGGATAAATCTTAATCCCCAAATTTCCGTGTTTCTCAACTTATTTGCATCTATACTGGAATGACTCATTCCAAATTCTCAAAATCATAAACCAAAATTCAATCTCTATTAAAACTAATAGAATCCTTATGGCATGAATACCCCCAGATGCTAAATAGGACGTCATGGGAAGAATTCCACTTACCTTTTTGATGTCGCTTGGATCACTGAATCGAAGACCTGTCTTCTGCAACAGTTGATATATGGAGTTTATCAAATGTCCATACTCCTTGTATGCTCGTCCATAGAAACACATCAAACAGTCTTTTCCCAGCACACTTTCCCTTTGTTAAACATCAGGATATCTCCTCTGACCCTCCGGGTTTGCTCCGGTCGTCATTCCTAGAGCTCTATGCCATTGAACAGTCACTGTTTGACATTGACATCACACTACAGCCGATTATCGTGTCAGCTTCGCCAAATCTGTGCAGGACATCTTTTTCATCCATGCCGGTGTTGGTTCGTTTAAATAAAAATCTGATGTAGTTTTAATAATGTCTAATATTTAATCAGTATACTTTCATCACATCTTACATAACGGTACTTTCTCTCCTTGAGAGCTCATCTTTTTCTGTCCTCTGACCATGACAGTCAAGCATCTTCTCTCTTCTTTTCCTTTCTCCTCCACCCTTGCTCATCGGTCCCCCATCTTGACCTTGGTCCCTTGGCCATCTGCGAGCGCAGGGCCATTATTTCAATTTTTTTCTGGGGGGGGGGGCAAAGCACATGTACTCAATACATACCATTTTTAGTGTGTTTTCCAGTGGCAAAGTTCTGGCGTTCATTCAGTGTGTTTTCAAAAGTCGGGGGCAACGCCCCGCCCCCCCTAAATGACGGGCCTGTCTGTGAGGTTCCTTCTTTCTCGTGGGAGAGAAGATGTCATAAAATGAGGAGGGGTGCATCCCTGTACGTGACAGTGTCTACCTATCAAAAAGTGACCTGGGGTCAGGACTTCGAAATTATCAGTGTCTGATGACATGGGAGTGAGGGGTCTCAAATTTAAGACTCCCTCTATTTCAGTTATGAGTGTCAGGAATTCAAGGTCAAGTTTAGCATTGCCAACAACACGTTTCAAATGAAATTTAAATGACTTGACCCCCGATTCCCATATGCAACCAAAGTTCAGGGAAATGGGAGGAATAAATTGCAAGTCAACAGCTTCTCCTGAGAGATAGTCAGCTAGAGTTTCATCTAGATGTTTTACCATGTTGAATAGTTTTTTCAACTCTGCACATGTACCTACAAAATGTTTGCCATTGTCAGTGAATTATTTTGGAAATTTTCCCTCTTCTACCAAAGAACCGTTTCAAACTGGCAATAAAACCCTGAGAGATCAGATCGCTTACAAAGTCAAGGTGTATAGCTCTGGTACATAAACAGATACATATACTTTATTCAAAACACCCTTTCTTTGGTTCTTGAATTTGATCAAAAAATTGGCCCACAGAAGTCCACACCTGTAATGTTAAATGGATACGTGGGTGTCACACGTTCTTTTGGGAGATTTCCCATTATTTGTTGAGCTATTATGGGCCTGTTTCTAAAACAAGTGAAGCATTCATGTACTAGCTTTTTACACATGCATTTGCTAATTTGCCATTAAGAGGCCAAAATTTCCGACGCACATGACATAATAAAGCTTGAGGACCAATATGTAAATATTTCAAATGAATAATATTTCAATACAATCAGAGTGAATGAATTATTCGCAGGTAATACTATCGGAAATTTAGCATTCAAATTTTCATTAGAGTTAGCTAATCTTCCTCCAACTTTAAGAACACCGGCATTGTCAATAAAGCAGTCAACGATGTTAATTTGCTATTACCGGCAACAGGTTTACCCTTCTTAATGTCACTTACCTCTTTTTTTGAACTCACTTCTCTGAACAATCTTTACCAGAAAATTCTCGGCATAGGCAATTTCTTCTGAAGTCAGCAATCTACTCCTCTTGTCACCCAGTTTTCTGATATTCCATATGATTTTTCCATATTCAAAGAATGGTAGTATACGTGTTACTTGCGTTAATAATATGGTGGTATATTGGATTATTACATTATATTATACATAACAGAGAATTGATCAGAGTCACCATCACCACAAATTTGGTGGACAACTAATTCTTCTGAAACAACTTCACTGTTGTTTTCAGGACATAGATCTGGTTCATGTGCTAACCACGAAGGACCATGCCACCATACATGGTCAGTCACTAGGGAAAACACTCACACCACGGGCAGTTTTGTCCGCTATATTATCTACCATAGGACAATGACGCCATTGATCTGGAGAGGTTTTCTCTTGAATTTCAGCAACACAATTTTGCACAAAGGTCTTCCATCTGTGTGGAGAATTTCCATTGGATTACGATGAGAGAATCTGTCCACATGTACACCTTTGCATGTAGAAAGTGTTCTTAGACGTTGGAGATCAATCATGCACCTAAAACTGCAGCCATCAGTTCCAGATGCTGCAGTGTCAATTTTTTCAACAGTGCCACTCTGGTTTTTGCCATCACCAAAGAAGCACCAGGATTCTTAGACTTAAAGGATCCTTAAACTTCACGTACATGACTGCTCCATATGCATGTTGAGACGCGTCACAAAAACAGTGCAGTTTGAGATTCCTGTCATGAAAACTGTTACCTCCATCTGAATAAAACCAGCGTGGAATCTCTATCTTCGGAAGATCAAGCAGTTGAGTATATTAGCTGTTCCATTTGATCCGGATATTTTCAGGAATGATGTGATCCCAGTCGATTACAGCAACCCACAAATTCTGGAACATGATTTTAGCTTGGATGAAAAATGGACTTAGAAATCCTAATGAGTCAAATATTCTTGATGAAGCTTGCAGGACACTTCGCTTTGTTTGTCTGTTTGACATTATGAAGTCCACAATATCTTGTGCTGTGAAAGTGAAAATGTCCTTCGTAGAATTCCACAGGAGCCCCAGAACTTTGGAGTGAGACTCGGAATCAGGCAGTCCAAAATTCACAAAATTATTTTCAGTCTCAAATTTCTTTCTGAGAGCATCCAAATTAGAGTTCCATTTAGTGAGAGCCATCCCAAGTAGCACAAAGATATAGATCTATATCGTAAAATTTCAGTTTCCAATATAGATCTATATCAGGTCACGATATCGTTCTGGCTAAAAAAGGCATAGTCAGAGATAAATAGATCTATATCGTGAATATGATATATTCAAATACTTCAAATTTTGGACGATAGATGGTGCCCTTTCAGAAAAAAAAAAAAGTGTATTTTTCTGTAGGTGGGTGGGTTTCAACCCACCCCATCTGTAACTCCGCATCTTACCAACCCACCACAACAGAACTGACTACAGGATGTTATTATTACATTAGTTTACAAGTAATGGTTTGTTTTATTTGTGTTTTCAATTAAATTTATTCATTTTCATATGTATGCACACAAAAATTACAAAATAGAGAAATAGTGAGATATGTTTATCATTTTGAGGCAGATAATTGAAAAAATTATATTATAAATAAGGAAATTATATATAACACAAGAAACAAATTAATGTATTGTGTAGTATATTAATTATTTATTTAAAATTATTAATTTATGCTAATAAAACATAATAAAAAATATGCAACACAAAAAAGTTAAAACTCTTAAAGTATGGTAAAAAATGAAAACACATCAAAGTGAAAAAATAAATAATTTTAAGAAAAACATATATACAACAAAAACAAGAGCAAATTTTTCTAACTTAAAAATATATGTGCAATTATAAAGTGGCAATTAAAGTTACGGTGGATAAGTTGTTGCTCTCTACTAAAATACCAACATCTACGATGTAAAACATACACAGTAAGGATTCAATTATAACTGATGAAATGATTTTTATATATCACCATAATTAATCCTATTAAAATCAAAATTTCTTATGAAAAATTATTCATTCAAACGTTTTTAATTTCCATTCAAACAAAAAATTGTACCGACTTTAAATTTTCTGCAAATTTTTATTTGAAGGCAATATTTTTATTTAAATGGACACAATATGTTGATATATCAGCATATTGTGTATCTGATATATATCTTTGTCAGTGAGGATATAGAACTATGTCTTCTTTGAAAGATCTATATCAGGTCTATATCGAGAATCTGATATAGATCTATGTTTTTCAAATTATATTAAAATAATTTATTGTCCCAAGTTGTTGTCCTTCAAAGTAGAGATTATTCACATGGAATCAAATACATATTCGACTGAAAAATTAAAGACTTGATCAATTAACATCATAAATAATTTGCACCATATAGCACAAGATCGTTCTATATCATAGTTATGACATCTGATATTCCTCTGACATTTCGATATATAACAATATGGTCCAGATATTGTACTATATCGTTGTGCTACTGGGGATGGAAGCTTTTCCCATTATCTCTATTGTTTCGTGGTACACTTTTAGAGCTTCTGAGTGAGCCCCGCATATGAAGTCGTCAACATAGAGGTATTCACTCAATAATTGAACGGTATCTGGATACAGTTCGTTGAACTTTTTCAAATGATGTTTGATGCAGGCACTCAGTGAGAAGGGATTCAACTTCGCTCCAAACATGGCTCTACACATTCGATATTCTTCAATCTTTGGCTTAAGAAGATTCAAGTCTTCCGCGAGCCACAAAACCTCATGGCATCTCAATCTTCGGGACACACTAAAATCTGATGAAAAGCCTTCTGTATGTCAGCAGTCAATGCAACTTGATGACATCCTGAAATTTAATAGAATCTTCAAAAGTTCAGGAACTAAGTTAGGTCCCTGCATCAGTCATTCAGTGAGTTATGATTTCTTTCCTTGGAAGACACATCAATCACAATCCTCAGTTTTGTGGAACTGTGGTCTTCCTTAATCACAGCGCGATGAGGTAAATGGAAAGTTCTATTTTCGAGAGAAGCTTCTGATTTCACCTTTTCGATAACTGTCCATCGTTTGATTTTCAATAACACTTTTATGTTAGAATATTATGTTAATGAACAAACAATTTATTTATTTCTGTTTTTGGTATCTGGCAACTCATTATTAGTCAAGTATTTAGTTTCAGAGTTTTGGCAACAGTACAGAAAACATGGCTGCTCAAGTCTGAACAGAAACAGATGTTGTCTCTCACTTTAAGTGTTTAAATCTCAATTAAATATGTGTCTGTCTTCAATTGAATATTCTGGTTATAATTACTTACACTCACACACATCATTAGTAATAAGGATATATCAACAGATCCAAAATAACAAGAGGTTATGGGGTCTCTTCATGCTGACTCTGCTGTGTGTGTGAGTAAACAAAGAGTTCTTAAGCCTAACTCCAGTCAAGAAGCCTACAAGTGAAATTCCTAAGGATGGAAGCTGGCAAGATTCAAGTCAAGCCATTGAGTGGCAAAGGAGACTGGACACTGTGGAAATATAGATAAAATTTGCATTAAGTTTCTATGGTGAGGCCTTAGATATAGTGAATGGGAAAATGCAACTGTCAGAGAAGCCATTGGATGGATTATCAGAAACTATTGTAAGTCAATACAAGATTGACTTGAAGGAGTATAATAAAGCAAATAACTGTGCTATGATGGTTCTAACAAATTCAATGACAGAGGACACATTACAGAAAGTAATGAGATTTGACTGTGCTAGGGATGTATGGCTAGAGTTACACAAGCTATTTGAAGCCACATCTGAAAATCAACTGTACAACATTTGTTTAGAGTTCTTCCAGTTTAAGTGGTCACCAACTGAGGATATGGCAGCAAACTTATCCAAATTGAAGAATCTGTGGAATGAGCTTAACAAAGGTTTAGAAAGTAAACAAGAAACCAAGCTTCCACATATGCTGCTGATATGCAAGATACTCGATGCTCTTCCTCAAAGCTAATGTGCCTTTAAATCAAGTTGGTTGCTACTAAGGGAAGAAAAAAGAACTGTTGATGATTTAACGACACAGCTATGTTCTCATGAGTGGGAATTAAGAACAGACATCAATAAAAGTGAATTAGGTCACGAAGCACTAGTTGCAAGTTTCAAACAGAATACCCAGAATCATCAGAAAAGAGAAGAAAGCACATCTTCAAGTAAGAAATAGTACGTGTAATTACTGTCATCTGAAAGGACATTGAGTCAAGAACTGCCGTAAATGGATTGCTGATGGTAAACCACCGAAACCCAGTTCAAGTCATTCAACAAGATATCAGAGTATGGGTGGTGGTACTGCTGCTGATGTCAGTACGACTATCTTGGCTGTAGATGAAGATGTTTTTGCTGCAGAAGTGAATTGTGATGATTGGTATATAGATAATGGTGCATCTAAACATGTTACCAAGAGTAGTAATTTCTTCGTAGACTTTGAAAAATTTGAATATCCGCATAGTATAACTGTGGCAAATGGAAATACTACCAGCCGTAGGGAAAGGTACAATAAAAATAATGGCCATAGTAAATGGTAGAGAACAATTTAAAAATTTACAAGATGTCTGGTACGTTCCTGATATTAGTAAGAATCTGTTTTCAGTATTAGCAACACAAGACAGAAACCAGAACAGTGTATTTGAATCAACATCTAGAAAATGTTATCTGAAAATTAATGGCACAGCAGTCCTTAGTGGATCACGAGATATCAGTGGTGGTCTTTTCAGAGCTGAAATTGAAGTGCTGCTACCAGAAACCCCAGTCGAAGTAGATATGGTGGCAAGTATGATTCTCTTCATCTTTACCATGAAAGATGGGGACATCAAGATAAACAGCATGTGAAGTCATTAATGGAAAAAGAAGTCAATATCAAGGTCAACATTGATAAACAGTTATGTGAAGCCTGTATGGCAAGGCTCATCGTTTGATGAAGTGCGGCACTATAGAGAAAGCCACAAAACCAGGAGAACTTATCTCTACAGATATATGTGAACCATTTGATGTATCGTGTAGAAAGTATCGATACTTTGCTGTTTTCAAGGACCAGTATACCAAGTTCCGCTATGTTTCCTTCTTAAAGCAGAAATCAGAAGCTGCAAGTGCACTAGAAGACTTTTTAGCTCATTTTAAAAACTTGGGGCATAAAGTTGAACAAGTATTGAGTGACAATGGTGGAGAGTTCGACAACCAAGCAGTCCAAAGAATTCTCAAGAAGAATGGAATTATTCACAGATTGACTGCACCGTATACTCCTGAACAAAATGGAAGTAGCGAACGAGAGAACAGAACTCTTGTTGAGATGGCAAGAACTCTCAAATACTCCAACAAAGAAATGAGCTTCCCGGCTTTCCTGTGGGCTGAGTTTATCAATACTTCAGCTTATATTCTGAACAGGACTGGAAAATCTTCGGTTCACAA
Source organism: Pholcus phalangioides (assembly GCF_987345545.1). NCBI lineage: Eukaryota > Metazoa > Arthropoda > Arachnida > Araneae > Pholcidae > Pholcus > Pholcus phalangioides. Next base: position 31,946,830 of record NW_028301604.1, read on the forward strand.
TGTAAGTCCGTTTGAGCTATGGATGAAAAAGAAGCCTCGAATAAGGCATATGCGTATCATTGGGTCAGTCTGTTATGCTCATATCCCAACTCAAAGAAGGAAGAAGATGGATAAGAAAGCAGCAAAGGGTTATCTTATTGGATACGATGGAGATGAAAGATATTGCATCTATATCAAAGAAAGGCAGACAGTAATTTGCTGTCGTGATGTGGTATTTCAAGAAAAGCCCTTATAGATTGAAAATACAGTGACACTTCCAATTGAAAGAAATGATCAAATGAGGGAAAGTATGCCCATGATGATGAATCAAAGAAAGATAGCTGTAGCTCAGATGATGAAAATGAAGATGGAGAGTCTGAAACAAACATCAGACAGCTCAGGAACAGAAATAAGTTGAAAAAGCCTGAAAGATTTGAAGACTACATTATGTTGGCAGATGTCTTCATGGCTGATGCAAATGAACCAGAAACTTATCAAGATGTACAGACAGTACATTTTGGAAGAAAGCCATGGATTCTGAAATGAATTCCTTAAGAGAAAATTGTACATGGATTCTACAGCCATTACCTAAAGGATCGAAAGCTGTACCTTGTAAGTGGGTGTATCGTATCAAGAAGAATCCAGATGGTAGTATTGACAAGTATAAAGTGAGACTTGTAATTAAGGGATTCAGTCAACGTCATGGTATTGATTACAATCAAACCTTCAGTCCAGTAACCAAGTTAGGAACAATACGCTCGATAATCAGTATTGCAGCAAGTGAGAAACTGCTTTTGACCCAATTTGATTGTTCTACAGCATTTTTATATGGTGATCTAGAAGAAACCATCTATATGCAACAACCTGAAGGTTATAATGATGGGAAAGTAATGTGTGTAGACTCAAGCGCAGTCTTTATGGTCTTAAGCAAGCTCCTCGCTGCTGGAACAAGTGTTTTGGAGATTTTTTTGTTGAAATTAGGATTCAAAGCAAGTGAAGCTGATCCTTGTTTGTACATCAGAGATCATAACAACAGAAAATTACTTGTAGCTTTATATGTTGATGATGGCCTAGCCGCAGCAACTGATCAGAAAGAAGCTGAAGATTTCATTAAACAGTTGAAAATGAAATTTAAAGTTGCCAGTAAACCAGCAACATACTTCTTAGGACTGGAAATTGAAAAGTTGTCCAATGGAAACATCAAAATTAGCCAACAAGCATATGCAAAGAAAGTATTGAAGAAATTTGGTATGGAAAATTGTAGACCAGTTCATACACCTATTTTGAAAGTGCCGTCAGAGGAAAATGGTTTTGAATCACAAGCAGATGAATCATATCCTTACAGAGAAGTAGTCTGAGCTATCATGTATCTTATGGTAGTCACCACACCCGACCTAGCATACAGTGTAGGAGTTTTATCACGCAAGCTAGAGAATCCTTCAAAAGAAGATTGGGTGAAAGCCAAATGTGTTCTCAGATACATTGCAAGTTCCACAAGTAAAGGCTTTATTTACAGATATAACTGCAATCCCAGAGTGTTGGAATGTTATAGCCGCTGTGGTGGTCGAGTGGTTATAGTGCCGGACTCGTGATGCGAGGATCCGGGTTCGAACCCCACAGTGGTGGTCGGCTGAAGTTGGTTTTCTGTGGTTCCCAACTTCAAGGCGCAAATGCGAGCCGATCTCCCCGTTAAAAAGTCTCACCACAGAGAGCAACAGTCCTACAACGGTAAATAATTCAACCATAACACTTCACTCATAGTTAGTAAAACTGGGGGCAGATGACAGCACTCACTACACATAACAAGCATTACACAGAAAACAAAAAACTTTACGTCAGGTTGCACTACACATACACGCACATTCCCGCATGTAACGATTCGTTGGGGGGTTCCGAGGGGGGGGGGTGTGTGGTGTAGCAGTAGTAGGTAGGGGCTCGGGGATCCATGATGCAGCCACCTCGTTGGGCAATTTGCCTGTTGTGGCGTTGTATTTGTATATTTGTATTTGATGCTGACTTTGGAGGATGTGAAAAGACTGGTCGTTCAACTACAGGAGTGGTGATCTTGTATGCTGGTGGAGCTATCTCATGGCTAAGTCAACGACAATCTATGGTAGCAACATCAACCACTGAAGCAGAAATTGTTGCAGCAAATGAATGCTGTAAAGAAGCAATTTGGTTGCAAAGGATGTACAAAGCAGTTGTACAACTTAAAAAAGTTCCAGTGATCCAAATTGATAATAACGCAGCTATAAGACTCGCACGAAACCCAGAATTCCATCGCCGCAGAAAGCACATTAGCATTAAACATTTCTTCATTCGTGAAAAAGTGATGGAAGGAGAAATTGCAGTATAGTAAGGTCTCTACAGAGTATCAGTTGGCCAATATGATGACAAAGCCATTGCACAAGCCAAGATCAGTGACACTGTCCGCTAAAATAGGACTTGTATTATAACGAAATTGTTTGTTTTATTAACAAGAAAAAGTGTTAGAATATTATGTTAATGGACAAACAATTTATTTCTGTTTTTGGTATCTGGCAACTCATTATTAGTCAAGTATTTAGTTTCAGAGTTTTGGCAACAGTACAGAAAACATGGCTGCTCAAGTCTGAACAGAAACAGATGTTGTCTCTCACTTTAAGTGTTTAAATCTCAATTAAATATGTGTCTGTCTTCAATTGAATATTCTGGTTATAATTACTTACACTCACACACATCATTAGTAATAAGGATATATCAACAGATCCAAAATAACAAGATTATATAGTCATCGAAAAACATCGGGTCGGCCTCAAATTTTTCCACAAGTTTTAGAAAGAGTGTCTTGGCATTTCTATAATTATTGTGAAGAGAACGACATTTTCTTTTTCCCATGGTAAAGCTACTTCGTATCTGTCATCTCACAAAGCGATCGAAGATTCAAACAATTCTAAGACTCACTTGCTTCTCCCCCCCCCCCCCCCAGTTGCGGTCCTGGTTGCATGTCCCATATAAACAGAATCAGGTTCGGACAAGAGAACAACTTCTACAGCTGTAGTCATACAAAATACAAATACAACGCCACAACAGGCAAACTGCCCAACGAGGTGGCTGACTAAAGAACATCATGGATCCCCGAGCCATTTTCTGGAGGCCCTACCTACTACTGCTACACCCCACCCCCCCGCCCGTGGAATCCCCTACGAATCGGTACATGCGGGAATGTGCGTGTACATGTAGTGAAACCTGACGTGAAGTTTTTTTGTTTCTCTGTAATGCTTGTTATGTGTAGTGCCACCAGTTTTTCTAACTATGAGTGAAGTGTTATGATTGAATGATTTATCGTTGTAGGACTGTTGCTCTCTGTGGCGAGACTTTTTAACGGGGAGATCGGCTCGCATTTGCGCCTTGAAGTTGGGAACCACAGAAAACCAACTTCAGCCGACCACCACTGTGGGGTTCGAACCCGGATCCTCGCATCGCGAGTCCGTCACTATAACCACTCGACCACCACAGCGGCTCATGTGATATCAATGTAATTAAATAGAAATTGATTCAAAATGTGAAGGTAACTGTTCCGCTCTTAAAACATTTGAGATTCATTAATAAATAATGCACTTGGGTTATAGTAAAACTTAATTTCATTAAAAATTAAACTTTAAATAAAATTTAATTAACAAAATTTCGATTTTTTTCTTCATCATGGTTAAATAATATTTTAATGATATTTCAACTAGAGCAGGGCTGAACAAATCAGAAAAAAAACCCAACCAAATTTCTTGGGAGGCAAACATGCTTTTCCCTAAAGAAAATCAGTCTTAGATATATATTTTTTAAATTTTTCTGGGATTTTGACCCCCTTTCTATGTTGGGAGACATTATTACAAAATAAAAAAAGTTTGTCGCATTTCTCTTTTTAGCAATGATGTATATATATAATTTTAAGCGCCAATACAGATTTTCTTGTCACCGTGGTGACTGGGCGCCTGGAATTTGGATCCAACCCGGAACTAGAGCATAGTTTTTGGACAATAAGCAAAAATTTTGATATACAAACGATATCGCGAACTAAAAAAAATTTAGGAATCGCAGCGCTATATACAGTTTCTTTTTTTCCCATGTCCCCCCTCTTCTTTGGACAATATTTTCTCCTCATGTTCCCTTGTCTTATTGTTAGGCTCTCTCTACTTATCGAGGAGCAAGACAATCACTACTTATTTCACTCAGTAAATTCTCGAAATTAATTCTCTTTCATTAATTATGCAATTATGCTTTTGTTGATTGTGAAATGATTTCTATCAGAAATTACGAAATTATTTCTCTTAATGATTTTGCAAATTCTATAATTATTTCTTTCAGTAGTTCTGAATTTTCACCAATTCTGGAATTATTTCTTTCATTTATTCTAGAATAATTTCTTTCATCAGAAATTATTTTTTAAATTAATTTCAAAATTATTTTTTTCTTCAACTCTAGAATTAATCGTTTTCCAATGACAACCATTTTCTGGAAATAATCGGCGGGCCACGTCGAAAAGCTTCAAGGGCCAAATCTGGCCAAGACTCCTAGCCTTCTGTATTACGTACAGCCAAGACTCCCTGTAAGCCAAAGGTCTTCAATACATGGCCAGATTTGGCCCTCGAAGTTATTCATCGTGGCCCGACGATATTATCTCATGTTATTTCTCAAATGTTATCAATTCAGTTATTTATTATTATCATCTATTATTTTTTTATTTCTTATTATTTTATTATGCATTTTTGTATCCTTTTATCAGTACTAAATTCAATCAACTTTTTTTAAAATTTTATTTCTAAGCGACGGAAAAGACGTCGTTAAGCTGTTTTGAGAGAAAAAAACCACACTTTTTTTATTTCAGAGTGTCTTGCATAATAGTAATTATAAGATTTGGTTCAAAAAATTCCAAAATTCTTTCTGTTGAAAAATTTCAGTTTAAAATAATCTGATGGGAAAAATCACTCATATACAGGGCTTGACAAATCCCAGACGCTAGGTCACCATGGCGACTAAGAAATTGGCTTTGACGCCTAACATTTTTATTTATGATAACTGATAACTAAATTGAAGTCTGAGGACAGTACAGAATTATCGGAAATTACATCGACTTGTCTGCCAGCATTGAAGGGGTCCTTAACAAGTCAGAATACACATTTTTGGACAGATTTTGTGGTGCCTATAAAATCTTGGTGCCTATAATATTTTGTTGACACCTAAATTTTTTTACATTTTTTCATTTATATGTATACACTCATGTATTTGGCTGTATGTATAACATTATTAGGCGTACATATACTGTACGCAGGCTCAGGGATGTGCGCTGTACCAAACTGTGGGAGGGACTGGAAGTGTCTCTCCCAGAGAAATTTTGAATCGCTAACCTTTAAAAAGAATTTAAAACAAACCGAAATAGAAAGAAAATGCATATAAATGCTATATGCCACTTCTGTTGATATTGTAATTCATTCAAAAAAAACTTTAAATTTTTAATCTTGAGGCAGACACCCATAGATTTACCATATTTTACTGAGGCAAAAATCTTTTTCCGTAAAAGTAGGTGGAATTACCCGTCATCGCTGAAATCAAGTACAGATTGGGGATAAAAAATGGGAAATTCTCTAGTTCAAAAAAGGATGTATGGTCAATAGGAAATATATGTTATGACCCGTACTGAGAAATGTCTCACAAACTTTGAGCAACACCAATCACTTTTGACTTCCGACATCCCTGGGTGATCGCCTCCCTCCCCCTAATTCAAAAAAATTATTGGTAGGCAAAAGGTGGACATTTGTCCCCCCGTTCAAGAAACAACATGTAGCCGTGTATGCTTTTGTGGGGGTGTAGGCGGATTAAGCCCTTAGGGGGTCCAGTTTCTATGGGATGTTGTATTTAAATCTTTACATTTAAAAGTTTTTAAAAATTTAAAAAATATTGAGTTTTTTTTAAATTGTGGTTGGAAGGGTTGTTCTCCTCCCCATCATGGTGAAGCACAACATTCAGCACTACTGATAGGCTTCATGCCAATTTTGGCATGTCTGTATGTGTGTATATGCATTGACATCATGCTCTGTAGAAAGTTTCGAAGGATTAGAATAATTGATTTCTTATTGAATGTTTTTATTTTGAAATATTCACTCTCATTCCCCAGGTTACTGCTTTACTTGCTATGTGTATTGAATCTCATTAAAGTAAATTTTAAAATCTTTATCCGATAACAAGAAATTTGGTCTAAGCAAATAAATTTTCTTAGTCCCTTTTATTTTCTCAGTAACAAAACTCTGATAGAGAAATTTGCTTTCTGTTTATGGTGCAAGACCGTGCTTCCTATGGGTGGAGACTACATGGGAACATGAAGAGGTTGCAGACCCATCCACACCATCAAAGATTTGTATGGTTGATCAAAATATGTGTTTTCCCCCATTTCATTAAGATCCCTCTATTTTAACCCAAACCCCTTTAAGTGGTCGCTTCTTATAGTTTGGAAACCACTGATATAAGAAAACAGTCCAGCATGTGGTTCATTTTTCCAAATGAGAACAGGTCACAGAAAAGTCACCAAAAAGTCCTAGAATTTTGCTTTTGGTGTTTGGTAGCACCCTGAATAAAACAGCAGATACTGTTCATCATTAGAATCCTTATTGATCAAAGCTACATGTTTGATATGTCGAAATTAGCAAACTCATCATCTTGTTACACTTATTGGTTCTACAAATGAGATCTCTGCATAGAGCCCTGCCTTCTCTGTACCTGGAAAATTCATCTGAAACACACTTTTATTCAATTGAGATTATACACTGCTGGCCACCCAAATTGCAACACCAAGAAAGACAAGAGATATCGCAACAATATTTATTTTGTAGATAACATGTTGACCAAGCATCAAATGATTAAATTTATAGACTTCTGTGAAGTGTGGTTCCTGCCAAAATCAGTAGCCAGAGTAGCCGCCATTGTTGGAGATCACCGCTGCCACACGCATCGGCATTGATTCAAAGAGACTTTGGATGTGTTCTTGGGGTACAGCAGACCAAGCAGCTTCCACGCGTTGCCAAAGTTGATCTGGTGTGGCAGCTGGGGATGTAATCTGGGTCAATCGTTGGGCAACCATGAACCACATGTTTTCTATCGGTGAAAGATCCGGAGAGCGAGCTGGCCAGGGAAGCAATTCAATCTGGCGATTGACGAAGAACCTTTGGACAATGCGGGCCACGTGTGGTCGTGCATTATCCTGTTGAAATATGGCTGTGGGCAAGCCCTGAAGGAAAGGAAGGACAACTGGCTGCAACACCTCGGAGATGTAGCGCTGGCTTTTTAAAGTACCGGCAATGCGTACTAGAGGAGTGCGAGAGTGATATCCAATACCGCCCCATACCATAATACCCGGTGCAGGACCAGTGTGGCGGTGCATAACGCAGCTGTTCAGCATCCTCTCTCCACGGTGTCTCCAGACTCGAATCCGACCATCGTGGTGTTGCAGACAGAAGCGTGACTCGTCAGTAAAGACAATTTCATTTCATTGTGCCGTCCACATCCTTCTTTCATCGCACCATTGGCGGCGGAGACGTCTGTGGTTCTGCGTCAAGGGTAGACGAAGCAATGGACGTCATGCGGACAGACCACTCTGCTGTAAACGGCGTCGAATGGTACGCGCAGACACTGGATGATGCGGTACAGACTGAATGTGCTGTGCTATGGTTCGTGATGTGGCTGAGCGATCCGTCGCAGCCATACGCACAATACGCCTGTCATCACGTGAAGTGGTGCACTGAGGTGGATGCGATCGAACACATCGGTCCGTCGTACCAATACCTTCTAGAGCAGAAGGCCTGACCCCGAGATTCGTGACGTCATCGAATTCCGTCCTAGAATCGTCTTCCCTGTAAGATCGTTTTCCAGCAGCACCACACACTGTAGCGCCGTTATATATATTTTTTTTTTGACCCACCCCGCTGTAATAGATATTTTTTTCTTATAAAAAAAAGGTTGAATTACCTAAGAATTTAGCACTCGAATGGACGAGTTTATAATTATAATTCAACATTATTTTCAAGTATCAATTAGAGCCAGAGTTTTTACGAAAACTTGACAATATTTGAATTACCATTTGACATCAAAATTTCCCCAAGAGAATTTTTCGGAATTTCATTTCTGTTGATTTTAACCAAAAAAATATCCATTGAATACCAAAATTCAAGTATATGTAAAATATCCTTTATTTTTCATTAAGATAGACATATGCAATATTCACTATATATTTTGTCATTTAAAAAATATATACAGTATATACAAACTTTTCACGTAATGTGTATTTTATTGAAAGGAAGAAAAAAGAACGAATGAACAAATATGCTTTGCTCCTTCCAGAAAATTTCAATGAAAACTATGGATTAGATATAGATTGTATGATTCTCATTCGTACACAAATTCATAACATTCAAGTAGTAAAAATCCATTTCAAAAATAGTTTTTTTCTTCAATATATGTCACCAGTTTCTTCTTTGCATAAAATTGTTTTATTATTTATAACTTCTCTTAAACATTCATTTTTATTCGAAGATTCTTTAGAAATAAGCCAGAAAAAAAACAAACCAAGAATACGTAGATTAATTTTGAGGTTTGTTATGAAGCAAAGTGTGATCTATGTTCAAGATTATAAATATCATCAGGTTCATATTTTATTTAGGCTGGGGAGAAAAAATTCTATCCAATGTTTTTCACTACACACATGGAATTACACAAGAAATAAAACTTGCTAGAATTGAAAAACAATCTTTAATTGAACATTTGCATTAAACATGAATTCAACATCATTTTTCAGTTTCTCAGTCACAACGTCATTATATAGAACATAACTAACAACTACAGGAGTTGACACGACAAACCCCTTTAACCAAATTTCGTATGATTATGAAACTTCCATCTTCACACATAACACATAACCATCACACATAAACACATTTCTTTTTCAGTACTTAAATGCTCAGAGTGGAAAGAGTATCTAAGTTTTTTCATGAAAGCATGTGAGCAATATATATATATTCAGAACTTGATGGCAATTTTCTGTGAACGACTAAAATCATAACCACCATCATTTATGTATAACTTTTTTTAAAAAAAAAAAGGGAGGTGTAAAATGTACCAGTAATGAGACACTTATTTCAAAGATTTAAAAATAAAAAATGAATTTAAAGGTGAATTTGAAATTTTGAGCTGATAATGATGGATAAATGTTTGACTGATATTGAAAAGTAATTGAGTAAATATTATTTCAAGTTTCGGAGCTAATTAATTAAATGTTAAGTGGCCCATTACTTATACATTTACCGAACTTGATCAAAACAATCAAGTTTCCTCTTTGCACATTTTTCATTCCTAATTTTCCCTTTTTTCTTTGTCACCAAATCATTTTTATTCATACACAGATTTTTGAGTAAAATATTAGATGAAATCCATAAAAAATTTTTGAGCAATATCAGCTTCCCTGTGACAACTACAACATTCATATACATTTCCTAAAATTTCAAACTCTTCCAAGGTGGTAAAAGCTGTGTTTACAAGAACTTCTCTATGCTTACTCTGATTATTATATATCATTTATTACTATATATGATATGATTATTACTATGATTATCTGATTACTGTGATTACTTTGATAAATTCAGCAGTATCAGTAAAATGAGGGATATTTCTGTCTGGGCCCAATATATTTAAAGCCTCGCAAACAAACTAATTGAAGACTGAGTACAAGTTTGATGTTTGTCTCTCTAAATTAAAAGGTCTGAGATTTTCATGTTAGCCCTCTTGCATATGAGACAACATTTGCAGAGTCTGTCATACAGTTGTTTCACTGATGCAAAAGATGCTGTACAAAAATTGTCAACTGAAACATCAAAGTTCAGGTAAAAATAGCACTTGCCATCATTTCTTTGATTCAACCAGTTATTTCTGATATTTTTTAACAAATACACACTATAACAAAAAATAGTGGTCTCGATGGACACCGAGGCTGGGGATACATATATAAATTCTTATGTGGCTTTGTGAACAAGCTCATTGCTTTTCTATTGATAGCATTGTTATCAGTGACAACACCAATAACTGTGAAACCAATATTTTCTAAACCTAAAATAACTTAAGATAACATTACGTAACAATACGTGATTTATCTTGAACACAGGTAAAATATGCACAACTTCTTTAAAAGGGGACATTAGGCTGGAAACTATAAACACAAAAGCACTCTTCGCAGCTTCTTCTGTGTTGAAGGCCATGCCAACAACAGAACCTCCCTTATAATCAAAATAAGGTTTTATGTAAATTTCGTCAACAAGAAAAATAACTTTATCTGCATCAGAAATATATTTTGCTCTGACTTTTATGTACATCAAGAAATTTTGACTCACCTCCTCGGTTGGTGAAACTGGTAGTCGCTGACTAATTTTCCTCAAAGTTGATGGATGAGGTAGTATTATTTTATTGCTAGATCTTATAAATTTGTACACTTGTGGCGAAATTGAATGTAACAGAGTAGCAAATATATGATGTCATTAGAGTATTTAAAGTTGTTTTTTGCACAACGACTAATCTTAATTTGTTCCTCTATAAAATTTATCAGTAATTCATTTTCACCAGTCTTCAAAGAAGACAGAGCATCATTGAAGAAATCTATTTTAGAGGAATTTTTTCCTCACACATAGGATTCATACTTTTAAGTGTGTCTAATATATCAATTAAGTCATTGAAATTTGTGAACTTATATGGGAGGGTAAATTTTGTAATTCTTTTCAATGCAATACTTTTTAGATAAACAGAAACATTAAGATTACTTACAACCACTGAATGCGAAATCTGTGGGTATGGTTGTATATCCAAATGATAAACACAAAATTTTTCACTGATTCGACACTTCATAAAAATTGTCAAGACCAAATGTTTCAACACATCACTGTAGATCTTCCATACTGCTGATTTGTCTCTGCTGAGAAAATGTTGCTGCATCAGTCACACTTTCCTCAAGGGCCGTTTTTAAGCGTTCATTCTTTCAGTGTTTTTTGTAGTTTGGAGATAACCTTCGTTTAATAGGAAGTGTCATAGAAGTTGATGGATATCCTTCGAAGAGTCACGGCACAGCGTTCTTTCTTCTCTTAATTATCAACGGAGCTGTTAAAGTATTACCACTGTTTCTGTCAAAAGCTGAAGATTCTGTTAACAAATCCATGGCCAGAAAATGCAGTTCACATACCTAGACATAAAATAAGCATAATCAGACTGATGGCTATTGGTAATAACATGAAATTAATTTAGTCTCTGACCATTACTTGTTCTCCATAAGAGATGGGACAAATAATCTGCTGCTAAATTATATATAATATACTATTATTATAACTAGTTAAATACTAGTTCATAAATTATATGGTGCATTACTAGTTAGGAGTAAATAATGATTTACATTTCCTTGATTGGATATGAAATTGTAATTAATTAAAAACAAAAATCATTTGGTAATATTAATGTACTATGATGTATCATTGTCAAATTTTGTCAGTATCATGGCAATATCTCCCAATTACCAGTTTTACAATATCTATTGAAATAAAAAAAATTCCATACTTAAAATTCAATATTTAAAATTACCAATAATTTCATTTCTTAATTAAAAACACTAATTTCATTTACAATTGTGATGAATTTTAAGGAAATTAATATTCGGCCACGAAATATTTGCTATCTGGCCAAAACATTATCTGAATATTTGGTACTCGGTTATTCCGCCGAATCACTATTTGTCCCATCTCTTCTTAATATCGGAGTTGATTTTTTTGCATTCCGTTGTTTTTTTCTTTAATTTTTCTTAAAGAATAAAACAATATAATGTTTACGAAATGAGCACTTACACTACTGCGATCATTCGGTACGAAGTCCTTTCTTTGGATGGAATTCAACCACTTCTTCTTCAGATCTTCACATTTCGGAAAATAAAATACAGATACTTTTGGGTCAGACATATTTCTATAAAAAAATATCTAATCGACGACCACGTGCCTTCGTTAATGGCGATTTCTTGGGAGAAGCAGAGCGTGGATCGGGGGAGAATGCCGAGAAGAAGAAATTCTCTTTCTCGTTTAAGCCGGAGTGTGGTGACGTCACAGCATCGAAAATATCTCGGGCGAAGGCCTTCTCTCTAGAAGGTATTGGTCGTACCCTCCTGCATCCAACGATCACATATCCGCATTACAGTTGTTTGGTTTCGTCCAACACGACTACCGATTTCCCTGAAAGATAATCCACAATCTCGGTAGGCCACTATCCTTCCTCTGTCGAACTTGGATACTTGATCAAAAGATGATCGCTTTTTTCTACGAGGCATAATTGATCGTTTTTTTGAAAAAACCACACGAAAAACACAATTGCCGTACTTCAAATCGTCGAAATCTCCAAGCCTTAAATAGCGCTTTGAAGTGGCGCCACAGGCGCGCGTGATGTGCGTCTGCGCTGAAATTCTAATCATTTGCATATCTTACCTCCGCTAATGCATGTTGTAAATTTCATATTATTTGCATACTTCCTTCAGGGTGTTGCATTTACTGTGGCCAGCAGTGTATTATCAACCCAAGAAACCCATGTTTTAATTGCAATAGTCAATCCCTCGAAAATGGATACACGTTTTATTCAAATGTAGGCTTTATAAATATTACCATAAAAATATCTCGATGGCGTTCAAAATGTTTCAATAATTTTTGACATCCTTGATCAGACCAAAGTTAACACCATGTATGGATCTAAAATTTACAATTTTTCAAATGGTGTACTGTCCCTTAGACAAGAGATTTTGAGCTGACCTCTGTGAGGAAAAAAAAAAAGTCTTACATTTTTACATATTTTTATATATTCAGCATTTTTGAATTAATTTATTATTTTCAATTAGAAGCTTGCATATTATGTTGAACCTGAGATATGTTCATCATATAGGTGTATATTGCTGTGCCGTATGTATAGTAAAACCTCGTTAAGTCGTCACCATGATAAGTTGTCAGTTAAGTCACATTTTTCTTCAAGCCTGTCCAGCTTTAATAGACAATAATGCTATTAAACCCTCATTTACTCGTCGCTAATTTCAGTTAACTCGTCACCATGAAAAAGTTTGAGAGAGGGGAACAGATAATTTCTATGGTTTCCTTTAAAAAATAGCTTGTTAACATCATTGTCATATGCTTAAGTCACCTTATGTACCAAAACGGAACAGTTCAAGCAACGAAAGTTACGCTGGGAAAGTTCATTTGTGACTAAAGTTTTTGAAACATTAGGGGCTGTTCGAGCTAGACCTGATTTCTGCATGGGCGCCACTAATTTATGGCTCAAAATTTAAACAAATTATTTTTGTTGAAAAACCACACATTTTTTCCAAAGGTGAGGTCTTCTAATGTGTGCTTTTCCCTACCCGGACCCTCCACAAGTCCCTCAAAGTGGACCCTGTGCCTGAGATCACCTTGTAGTTAGTATGTGAAAAATTAACTTGATAAATTTTACCAAGATCACCTTGTAGTTGTTTCATGAACTACTGATAAAGAATTAAAACACTAAAATTAAATTTTTCATCTATATGTAAAATTGATGTGCATTAGTTCTGTTGTGAAGAAAAGCCAACTATTCTAACAGTTGCTCTGATTAGTCTAAATTAAAAATTACTAGAATAAATCAAAGTGTAACAATATATTTTAACACAATAAGTTAGGTAATAAGCTCTAAAAAGGTAAAAAATTCAATTTTTTTTTGCTTCTGCAATCTATAAATTTTCTTAATATTGTAATTTTAATTCATATTTTAATAAATGTTATATTACTTTGAATTAATATGATTTTCACACTATTGCACATTAAAACTACCGGCACTTCACTTAAGTCATCACTCCATTTAAGTCGTCATAATTTTTTGATAACACGAGGTGACGACTTATCGAATTTTTACTGTATGTACTACTTGATATCTGTGAATATTTCTGTTTAATATTATTATCATTTTGATATCTTCATGCTAGCAGCTTGAAAATATTCAGTTTTTTATCACTCAAATGTTTTTTTCCCTCTCTAAAACTTGTAAAAGCTAGTAGGATACAAATATTGCTTCTTGCTAAATCAATATGTCCTCATGTTTGTAAATGAATCAAACACTGCACACAAAAAAACATGGTAAGATTAAAAATTATTTCATTGTCATATTTAATCAATAAAGATAGACATGATTTTAAAAAAGTATTCTAAATACTGCCAAAAACTCATCCAAAACTCATCAAAAATACTTGCTTTTTTTCATAGTAGGAGTAGGGGATCTGCAGAAAAAAATTATTTTGTATTGAGATTACCTCCAGTAAATCTGTAGTTGAGTGAAAGAAATTATGGATAATTCGTAGCTGTTGGCAAATCTACGGAATTAATTTTTTTTTTGCTCCAAGATAAAAGGTCTAAAATAATAATTTATTTTTGTTTTGCTTTTGGTGTCTTAGTAACATATTTCTTGGTTTGTAGATATATTTCCATAGATTCCAAAAGTTTTGTATTGTCCTTCAGGTTCTAATTTAGTAATTCACACATCCAAAATACCAATTCAAACTTAACGCCATGGCGACCCGGCACCTTAAACGTGTCGAGCTCTGATAACTATAGAAATATCAATCTTGTAATGAATGTGTGCGATCACCAGTTTGTCATCAAGTAACTTTCCAATAACTGGCAAATTATAGTAGAATTAGTTTTTCTGCATTAATGTGTCAGTATTTATAGTGTTCAGCCATATTTTTTTTAATTATGTGTATTTGCACAACAATTTTTTGATTTTTTAAAAAACGTCTGCTCGATTTTCAGGTTCAAAACAAAGTGCGGAAAGCAAAGTGTATGTTTGATAATTTGAAGCTGGATACATTACAGAAAATAGATCTCTTGTCATTTTCCAGATGCAACCTTTTTTCACAAGCACTTTCATCTTATCAAGTTACTTTGCTTAATCTCAGCAAAAAGGTGGCTCACATATCTAACTCTGTTGCCGAGATAACTAAAGGATATCAACATTATGAATTTTCAATGTTGAAAGTAAGTGACAATCTAATTTTTGTATGTTTTTGTTGTATTAATTATGTTATTTTTTTAAATACAGTCCATGGCACTTAATGTGATCACATCAGGATTCTGGGTTTCTGATAACAATAACCAAATGATAACTATATCCGAAACAAATCCTGTTTGCCAATACAGTGACCATACATCCTCTTTAGTCAAATGGGACTTATGTTAAACAGGTATTAAAAAGCCGTGAAAACTCAGTTTTTTTCTCCAAAATTAGTTAAAAAATGTTTAATCATCCATTTTTCTAAAATTATAAAACGGGACGTCTTTCCCCCTTTAACCTAAAATCCAGCACTTTCTTATCCAATTATTGTGAGGCATTAGAATTGAAACTGTCTAATGTATATCACAAATTACTTTTTTTTAATGTACAATTACATTTTATGGATTCCTTGAGAAAGCCTCTCAGAAAAAAATGTGCAGTACTGTGTTGTGGCTCACACCAGGGCAATGAAATAAAAAAAGTAAAAGAATGTGTAATAATCAAATAAATAGTGTCTGAAATTTAAATCGAAAAAGTGTTTGTTAAAATAATAGTATTCACTGAGGTCTAGAATTGAAAAGGGTGTGTAGTGTATGTTAAGTGGAAGATATTTGATGATCATAAAAATTGAAAAGTGTACGCTGAAGTTCAAAAATTGAAAAGTGTATGCTGAAGTTCAAAAATTGAAAAGTGTATGCTGAAGTTCAAAAATTGAAAAAGTATGTGCAGGGATAGGATTGCTGTGCCATTAGCAATTTCCTGCTACATACTGCGCCATAACGTTGATTTTCCGAGAAAATTTGGTGCTTCTGCGCCAATCAGGGTTTTCTGAAATTTCCCTCTTCAACTTTCGTTTTCGATAACGTCATTTGAATCATGCTGTGACGTCAACCTCAGCGTTACTACTGTAACTTATAGAAAACCTTTATGTATGTACATAGGCGTAAACTTATTGAAAATGTTGGGGGGGGGGGACTCAGGCTCAAATAATGCAACCTTGTTTATACGACACGTCGTATAAAAGCGAAAACTGTATAACTGGAACTTTTTCGAAAATTACCCCCCAGGGCTGTCATTTCAACTTTTTCCGGGGTGGGGGGGGGGTGCAAAGGTGCAAAGAGACGTACTCAATGTATATATACAGTAAAACCTCGATAAGTCGTCACCTCAAGTTATTGAAAAATTATGACTGCGTAAGCGGAGTGACGACTTAAGCAGAGTTTCGTCAGTTTTTATGTGCAATGTTATGAAAACCGTATAAATTTAAAGTAATATGACATTTATTAAAGTATGAATCAAAGTAACAATATATTAATAAAATTTATAGATTGCGAAAGAACAAATATAATAGCAATTTTTTATCTTTTTTATCTCTTATTACTTAAGTTATTGTGGTGAAATGTACTGGTACACTTTGATTTATACTAGTAATTTTTAATTTAGACTAACAGAGCAACTGTTTGAATAAGTAGCTTTTCTTCATAACAGAACTCTCTATTGCACATTAATTTTACATATACATCAAATTTAATTTTAGTGTTTGAATTCTTCATCAGTAGTTCATGATACAACTACAAAGTAATCTCGAACACTTTTGACTTCGTAGAGGGGCCCTGGGCAGGGAAAAGTAAACAGAAGACCTCAACTTGGGAAAGAATGTCTAATTTTTTTTAACAAAGATATTTTGTTTAAATTTCAAGCCCTAAATTAGTAGAGCCCATGCTTTCTATGATTATTTATTATCCGTGCTCGTTGCACTTTGACTTTAACTTGATTTATTTGATTCTTCGATTTACATAATTTTTGATTTCCTTGCACTATATGTAATCTTTGGCATATCAATAAATTTTGGTTTTGCCAGAGATGCCCCCCTGGGGGGGGGGCGAAGTGCTTACGTTTCTTCTAGCAACAAAGCTTGGGTGTCTCGCGGTTTGTCCAGTTTCTCCAATGGAGCCCAGGCATAAATGAGATCTAGCTTGAACAGTCCCCAACTTTCCAAAAACCTTAGTCGGCAAATGAACTTCCCCAGCGTAACTTTCGTTACTTAAACTGTTCCATTTGGGTATATAGGATTTTATGGTGACTTTTAAGTATATGGCAATGCTGTTAACAAGCTCTTTTTTTAAAGGGAGCCAGAAAAATAGTCTGTTCGTCTTTCTCAAACTTTTTCATAGTGACGACTTAACCGAAATTAGTGATGAGTAAACGAGGGTTTAATAACATTGTGGTCTATGAGAGCTGGAAGGGTCTGAAGAAAAATGACGACTTAACCGGAGTGATGACTTATCAGGGTGACGACTTAACGAGGTTTTACTGTATATATAAATAATTTTTAGTGTATTTTCAAAAGCCAGGGGGGAGGGTGCCACTGACTCCCCACCCAAATGACGGGCCTGAAAATTACCCCCCCCCCCTTTTCTAAAGACGTTTCCCAAAAAAATTTAACATTATTGTTTTTTGATTCAAAATCTTATGCTTGAGAAGAAATATTGAACTATCATAACATGTACGTACGGTCCTTGAAAACCTTGAAAAGTCCTTGAAAAAAAAAAGTTAATTTTCAAGGCCTTGAAAATCCATGAGAGTCCTTGAAAAAAAAATTATTTTTAAATTCTGTGAGAGTCCTTGAAAAATTTGTTTTCCGAAATAGTTTTCGCCACTTTTTTTTTACTCCTTAAGTGACGTTCTTAAAAAAGTGCAAAGCACAGGGAAAAAGTCTTAGCAGCCAATAACCCTGGATAATTGGATTTAACGCACATTTTTTCCCATTACTCTTACGCCGGGTTTTCGTAGGAGCAGATTTTCTGTGCCGTGTGCAAAGTGAATCGCCCAGCGTGACACGACGTCCACTCACCAATAATAAGAAAAAAAGTTTGACTGTTTTCCTAGAGAGCGCAACAAGCCTCACGGCAGTGTTTTACGTCGTGCGTGATTGGCCGACTGCTTCTGGACAACCCCTTCTGCTTTAGAAGGTATTGTTCTGGAGGAGTCAAATGCATTGTGCGCCACTTGTTTTACCGATCTTCTCTTCATTTTTGTTTTTTTTTTCACTTCCCTTCATTGAGCTCGATGCTTCTCTTCAAACCGGAGCATGCAGATAACAGAGTAGCAGATGCGCCACGGTAGAAATACACAAATGCGTAGTGTGATTATGTAACATGTTTCTGTCGACGCAAAATGATCCAGTTCGGTTAATGCTGCACAAAAAACCTATGTTGGAATGTTTTTTCCCTTTTTATTCTCTGTGCACATGGAACCTCTCGGCCGACGCAATATGTTAATCGCCGGCGGTGTGCTCTCACCCTCATGGGAGCTCGGCTTTATCAACACCTTCTAGAGCAGT
Organism: Pholcus phalangioides; assembly: GCF_987345545.1. Classification (NCBI taxonomy): domain Eukaryota; kingdom Metazoa; phylum Arthropoda; class Arachnida; order Araneae; family Pholcidae; genus Pholcus; species Pholcus phalangioides. The sequence goes on from NW_028301604.1 coordinate 31,965,251, forward strand.
GGTTCTCAACATTTGAAGCCCTGAGGCCCGGTAAATCTCTTTTGCGTAAGTGAAAGGCCCGGTCATACATACAACTAACGAGAAATTTATGGGAAAAATGAAACTGCGAATCACTCATGCCCCGGTGTGAGTAGTGCTAGGGCCCGAAACTGGGCCGCGGCCCGGCAGTTGAGAAACACTGTTCTAGAGCAACACCCACACACTCTGCTTTAGAAGGTATTGGCTTTATACTGTAATAGGCTGGTTTTTTTCCGCGTGTATGTCGGATTGTTTTTTCCCCCCCAGAGATTGCCAGTTGTTATTTGTCGGGCGTTTTATTTATTTTTTTTATGATCATAAATGATCGTGTTTTTTTTCCTTGCAGATGCGCCACAGTAGAAATACACAAACGCGTAGTGTGATTATGTAACGCGTTTCTGTCGACGCAAAATGATCCAGTTCGGTTAATGCTGCACAAAAAACCTATGTTGGAATGTTTTTTCCCTTTTTATTCTCTGTGCACATGGAACTGCTCGGCCCGACACAATATTATGGAATAAAAGCTAGAGTTCAAAATGAACTTTCAATCATGGTTTTTTTCTTCAGTTCAGTCGGCACGCTCTGGCCCCCAACAACCAATACCTCCTCCTAGAGTAGAAAGAAGTCCTCCTGCTCTAGAATCTATTGCAATAACGGGGGCACGGTCATTATTTCTGGGGGCACGATGATGATGATGATGTCAATTCATATATGCATTAGATCAGTCAAATTCACCTTTCACGCTGCCCCCCCCCCCCGTATCTCTGCCCATGCTGTCAACAAAATATTTATTCAGGAGTGATTTGAAGCGCTTGTACAAAGTTCTTTAAAGAAAGAAAACAAAAAATGAGTAGCAAGTGTGTGTACTTTTAATTACTTGTGGCTGAAAAATCCCTTCTATCAAGATTGGTTGCTGAGTGTGCCAGACAAAAATGCCGCCAAATGCAAGCTGTGCTTCAATGGGTGAATCGGCGCTGGAATCCATTGAGTTTATATTTTATATTACTGGAGAAAGTATGACGCAGGGCCATAACTAGGATTTTTGTATTGACTTGCCGCCTCCCAGGGCCGTCTTAAGAGCATCGTGGGCCCCGGGCCAAATGATTTTTCCGAGGCCCTACCTAGCAAATTTTTGAATAATTCAACTACTCATTTTTCTGAGACCCCTCTTCTCTTGAGGACCCCGGGCCATGCCCGGGTGGGCCCATGCATTAAGACGGCACTGCCGCCCCCCACCAATTTGGAATTCGATAATTTTATAACGGTGTTCACCCAAAAATTGCCATGCCCCCCCCCCCCCCCGCGCGATTCCTTGGAAGATCACGTGACGCGTTGAATGTCGGCGCATCTCCGTTATTTTCTAATGGCATCCATAGTTGTTTAAAGGAGTTTAAAACAATAAATGAAAGAAATAATTTCAGTATCAATGATGAGTTTCCAAAATTAATAGAGAGATAATTCCAAAATTAATGAGAATTCCAGAATTCCAAAATTAATGAGAATTCCAGAATTAATGAAAGGCAATTTCAGCATTGATAAGAGAAAATTCCAAAATTAATAAGGCAATAATTCCAGAATTAATTAAATAATTTTAGAATCAATAAAAGAATTCAGTATTAATGAAAAAGAATTTCAGCATTAGCGAAAGAAACAAATCTAGAATTGATGAAAGCAATTATTCCAAAAGTAATGAAAGCAATTATTCCAAAAGTAATGAAAGCAATTATTCCAAAAGTAATGAAAGCAATTATTCCAAAAGTAATGAAAGCAATTATTCCAAAAGTAATGAAAGCAATTATTCCAAAAGTAATGAAAGCAATTATTCCAAAAGTAATGAAAGAAATAATTCCAGAATTGATTAAAAAATTCCAGAATTAATGAAAGAAATTATTCCAGCATTAACGAAAGAAATTTTTTCAGCATTAATGAAATAAGTAAATTTAGAATTAATGAAATAAGTAAATTTAGAATTAATGAAAGAAATAATTTAATCTTTTTCTATCTTTAGAAGAGTTTTTTTTTTTTTTAGTCTTTAAAAGAAAATTAATTGCAATATTTAGAGACTAAATGTTTCAATGAGTAAATTGACAGGCACGAACTGTGTTATTCGATGTGTCATATGTTTTGTATGATATATATGTGTATATGACCTCCTTTATTCATTACGGATGATGTGAAATAAAGTAGTTAGAAATGTAATCTCTGAAAGTTTTAATCAAATCAAATATGTGCCTATTCATGTGAAAAATATGCGTTTGTAAAAAAGGTCCTTGAATTTTCAAGTTTTACCTTGAAAAGTGCTTGAATAGTCCTTGAATTTTTTTTCGTTCGAAGAGTACGAACCATGTAACATTGCTGTTGCTAAAGTCTCAAGCAATTTTACGATATTCATTTCAAGATTTAACAGAAAAAAAAGTGTTATTTAAACCTTATGTAAAACGTCCTATACTTTGTTTTGGTTTTTATATCTAAGCAAAAAGTAGATGGTGCATTGAGTTCTGTTGTTGGAAGATTTTTCTCTCAAAGAAAGAGCTAATAGTATACATGTTTGCTATATCAGCAGGGCCGGAACTAGAGGGGGGTCAGAGGAGGCAACTGCCCTGGGCGGAAAACAGTTAGGGGCGGGGTAACAGTTTTAGGTGGAAACAGAGAACACAGTTACAAAATTATCGAATGTGGAGATGGCAAAATCATGTTTGCCTGAGTAGTTACGGCCCTGGCTATCAGCATACCATAGCCTGTTCAATAATTATTTCAGTACATGTCAAAAGCCATTGAACCAGTCAATCATCTTATGGCTTTTTTATCATCATTTTATGGCTTTTTCAGTAAAAAATATGCATGAGAAACTACAGTCGATCCCGCATAGTTTTCCGCTTACAACGTTTCTTCATGATGTGTTTTTGAAAGCCGGGAAACACTGTATTTCAGTGATGACCTATTGAAAAATTATGTGATTCGATTGATAGAAATGGTGTCTTTCAAAGACTTGGAAGTTCGAATCGAAGTGAAAACGTCGATTAATTGAAGTGTATACAGGCAGGGCGCTGGGTAAAGCAGGAATTAGGAGGTTCTTGCGACAAGAGTCAAATATGTTAATTGGTATGAATGTAATGTTGTTTGAATTTCGGAGACAAAGTTATAAAGGCTTCATTTGCCCATGCAGAAATTAGGCCCTGTATACAGGGATAATGTATAGGAATATATATAGCAACTGAAGCCAAACGTTGTGCAAATGAGTAAGGTCAGAAACATAATAGGGAGATGTATAGAAAGGGTTCCATTACATTTTCCTAAATGCAGTAAAATTTCCACAGATGATCTGTACTCAAACAAAAACATGCTTCAGTGGCCGCCTCTATTTGGCGTATTTCGATGACGGAGCCCCATAGTCTCCTCTTTTATTTATCAAATTTACTGATTTATTTTATTTTCTTTGAGTTGCTGCAGAGCCCAAGGGAAGTGCACACGGAGCACCGGTTGAGAACCACTGCTTCAGTGTAAAGTTCGCCAAACTTTTTGTTTCATAGCCCTTCATTTTTAAAAAAAATTTCTCATCTCTCTCAACTCAAGCCCACCCATAGGATCCTATACTAAACCCATAGTTTCTACCAACCCTCTGGACTATTGCATCGCCCCCTTGCCCCGGGGACGATATTTCACACTTTAGAAAACACTGCTTTAGTGGCGATTCTTGGTTAATATACAACTTAATTTAATGAAAGGTCACCCAGCATAGGCGTAAAGTTATTGAAATGTTGGGGGGGGGGAGGGGCTCAGGTCCTATACAACAAAACCTCACTTATACGACGCGGCGTAAAAACAAGGTTTCAATCATGCTGTTGAAACAGCGGGGTCAAAGCGTCGTATAAATGCAAAAATCGTATAACTGAAACCCTATTGAAAATGACCCCCCCTCCCCACTCTTCTTTTCCATAAAAACATCCCTAGAGAAATCTCGAAATCAAAAATTAAACACTATTGTAATTTAAAATCATATTTCATAAAATTAAAATCAATAAAAAATTTTATTACAAAAAAATTACTCAAAACACAGAGCTAAGATTGACATAACATTACTGTTTCTTAAATCTCAAACACTCTTATGATGCTTTTGATCAGTTTTGAACATGTTTTGATAAAGATTTAAAATAAAGAAATACATTATTTTAAAGCTTAAACAAAAAAATCGTGTTTTGTTGTTCGGTTTCTATATAAAGCACAAAGTCAATAAAGCATTGAGCTCTGTTCTTTTGAAAAAAAAACAGTTTTTGAGAAAGAAACATGTTAAATGTATGTAAAATGGTTTTAACGCTGTTCTTTCCAAAGTTTCCTCCGTTTTTCGAATTTGAATATCTCTGTGAATATTGCACTGAGAAAACATGGGATTTCTTTTTGGCATCAGTAGAGACAGGGCAACAACTTTCTAATTTGAAGTTATAGAACGGGGGAATAGTATAAAAATTCAGATTTTTTATTTTGTGACACACTGTATTTTAACTCTCAAAACTGGTACGGGGTAATATTTGAACCCCTTTTGAGCATTCTTTGAATTAGAATCGTTCCTCTATGATGGAGGGTTCATAAGATAAAGGCCGTATTAGCACTTACAGGACACCCTGTATATAGATAATACTGAATTCTGATGTTACTTACAATAACTATGAATTCTTTCGAAAATACTACAGTAAATAGAAATGCAACACCTTTTAAGTGAGACAATATACTAGGGAAACAACATAACTATACCCAAAATGAGAAGCGAACAACAGCTAGAGGTGTCTCGGAACTGTATGAAGTTCCTTCTTTCAGTAGCAAAGAAAAATGAAAAGATAAATACTCCTTATATAGCGGGAGTTACTCGCTGTTCAAGACAGAGTCAAAATGATGTTTATTCTAAATATTTATCTTTTAATTTTTCTTTGCTATTGAAGAAGGAACTTTATACAGTTCCAAAACGCATCTTGCTTTGGTCGCTTCTCATTTTGGGTATAGTTACGTTGTTTCCCTAGTATATTACCATAATAAAATAAATTTTCGACAATATTATTTACAACGATACTTAATTCTAATGTTTCTTATATAATCACCAAAGCAGAATATGCCGAAATCTGTGACATACTCGCAGAAGAATTAGTGCTACTGCAGAACAATCTGGAAGAGTTTTAAGAAAAATGTGAAAAATTTTAGCAGGGCCGCAACTAATGGAGAGCAGTGGGGTCTGGTACCACTGGCGCTGAAAATAAAAAATCGAAGGAAACATAGCTTCTGAGCAAACGAGAAATGGACATTTTCAAAATATCTGATACCTTAGCTATTACATTATGTCTGCAAACCATATTTCTATCAGGATCAACTGCTTTAATTTGTTTTCATACATAGTTGACCAGCTGTGAGCTTGTCAATAATGCTTTTAATGTGATTGTACCTGTTCATGGTCTGATCTTATACACATACCAATCACTCAGTCTTTGTTCTAATGTAGATAGTATTTAAAAATTTTGTGTCTTGACCAATGTATCTAACAGAAGCAACGAAGGATCAAGGACCTTCTTTCTGCTTTGAGGGAGAAGAGTCATGTCCACATTTATAAAAATAGTCTACTATGTTTAAATGAGTGCATACCAGAGTCTTCTCGAGTATGGTATTTCAAGTACAGTAAAACTTAGATTAACTGTCACTCATTTAACCGTCAGTTTCTGTTATCCGTCATCATCTAAAAAAATTTGGAAAAAAAAAGCCTCAGGTTTTAAATTCCAAAAAGATCGGATCATTGCAATGGCCTGTGCAAATGCCACCGGCAATCATAGATTACCTTGCTTGTAATTGGTAAATCCAAGAACCATGTGCTTTCAAAAATTTAAATATCAATGCATTGCCTGTGAACTATTATGCCCAAAAACGTGCTTGGATGGACCAAACAATTTTTTCAGAATTGTTCCACATCATTTTCGTGCTTCAAGTTAGAGCTTATTTGGCCGAAAAGCAGTTGCCGCAGGAAGCACTGCTGTTAATGGACCAATACCCCAACACATCCCTCTTGTGAATTCAAAAGTGGTAATGGCATAATAACATGCCTCTTTCTCCCAGCAAATACAACTTCCCTTATACAGCCTATAGACCAGAGCATAATTGAAAATATGAAGCAACGTTACAGCTTTTATTGAAGGCTTGCTTTCATCTGATGTTGCCATGACTGTCAAAGAATTTTGAAAAAGATATGACAAAGAACGCTATTTTTAATGTCGCCACTGCTTGAGCTGACCTTATATTGAAGTTTATATTGATTGTTTAGTAAAATCAAATACAATATGAATGTATTATTCACTTTTAAAGAATTTTATTTTCATTTTTGTCCCAAGCCCACGGTGAAATCACGTTACTGTACATATGCATTAAGAGATTTCTGTTATTCGGTTATCTGTCACTGCCCTCTTGTGAATCAAGCCCACAGTGAAATCACGTTACTGTACATATGCGTTAAGAGATTTCTGTTATTCGGTTATCTGTCACTGCCCTCGTCCAGACGGTGACAGTTAATCGAAGTTTTACTGCACCATTTGTATTCGAAGATGTAAATATCAATTTTAGCTACAATAGGTTTATTCAAAATTTTTCTTAATTCGAAGGAGCTGACAGAAACCAGCAAAAAATTGGCTGAATCTTTTGATGATAAACCCATTTCAGAGGAGGACAAAGATACGTGAGTGATGTTCTTGAAAAATATTTCAATTTTGAAGGATGTATTCTGGGAATTTTGATTATTTTACGTTGTTCTCCTCATGTTAGAAGCATGAATGTGCAGATTTTCACTTTTTAGGTTTATCAGCTGTTTTGGATTCCTTATTTTGCCATCTATGTTTTGCTAGAAATGTGAATGTTTAACCCCTATTGAAACACAATGTATGTTACAAAGAATTTTAGGGAGCTACTCATACAGTAAAATAGGTAGAGTAAACATTTAAACGTTACTTCTCACATTTTGTAAATTTGCACATTCATGTGTCTTATGAAGGGGGATGCTATAATAATCACAGACCTGTGCCAGCTATGTAGATACAGGCAGGTGACTCCTGGTTTTTTACCATTCCTCCCATTCTCTGGAACTATTGAAAATTTTGCTAGATTTAGGTTGAAAATCATATTTTTTCTGAGTTTTTTTTGGCAGCAAGGTTACCAGGGTCCATACTGATTGTGCCACTATCACAATGGTAGGCTTCAAACAGAGCAGAAAAGCTCATAAAATATTGAATGGAGCCAAGTGTTAATGGTTGAACAGTTCTGATCTATGTAGAACATTCATCCCCGCCATGACAGCAATGCATGTGAGAAATATGAAAACTGTTTGAATATTGTTTTTTCTTTATGCGCGATGTTTTAAAAACCAGTTCACTGTCTTATGTAAATTTCTCGCTTGCAAGCTTGCGTGTATATGTAGACCTGTACCCTCCCTTCTTTTTCGTTAGTTTCTTCATGTCTGTGTGGCCATAGCCTTAATATTTTGATAGATACAAAGGCGGTTATGAGGCTGATCAGTTTCTTGGGTCCAGTTGGTGGTGAAGGAATGATTTAGTCCTGTTGGACTGATAGGTTCATTGGACGAGGGAGAAGCAAGTATACAGGGTGTCTTACCATAATGGAAAAGCCATGAAATTCAAGTGCAGGTCACAGATTTTTTGATTCTTGGGAGACTTATTTTTTGTTAAAACCAGACTTTTTGAAGCCGTGGCGGTCAATATTTTTTCTTTCCCCGGTTTTCTAAACTTTTTTAGCTTTTAGTCAGCATTGAGACATACATTATTATGCAAGGTGATTACTTAATTCCTCTTGCCTCATTTTATTGGCAAACCAAACAGCCAATTAGAAAAATTATCTGAACGTCATTTTTACTGAATAATAAATGAATTATTACTTATACATATTCATTACTGAATAATAAAATATCTATTTTGATATTTTAAATTTTCTGATCTGCTCAAAATTTTATTCCATATTGAAAGTTCTTGAGCAGCATCTGTTAATGCATTAATTTAGGAATTCGCTGTCACTTATTTGGGAATTCTCATTCACGAATGGCTTAGGTTTTCTGAACATTGTTCAGCGGTGGTCAAAAAATCAAATAGAATGCTTGGTTTGATTTTCAAAAAGGTCTCTTCGCGTTCTTTTAAAGTCATTCTTCCATTTTTTTGAGGCTTAGTCCATCCTGGACTGGAGTATGCTGTAAGGTTTTGGAGACCATACCTACAGAAGGACATAGACTTGGTTGAAGGGGTGCAGAGAAGAGCTACGTGTGTCCTTATTGGCACACAGGGTTGAGTTATGAAGAGAGACTTAATGTTTTAAATATGTTTACATTGGATGAGTGCAGGTGTCGAAAACATCGAAGGGTTAAAAATTTTCAATGGGATGGATAGGATGGACCATAAACTTTTAGTACACCGTGAATTGACTGCTTTTACAAGGGGACACCAGTATTGATTGGTACGGGGCAATGCATTTTTTCTAATAGGGTTGTTAATAAATGGAATAGCTTACCCCTGGAGGTAGTAAATTGTAACACAATTGACACGTTTAAAAAGAAATACGATAAACATGTTGGGGTAAATTGAGAAGCTATCCATACTTAGAATAAGACAACCATAATATTCTTTATGGGCATTGTATCATGTGTATATATTGTTTATAATTTTTGTGATTGTATTTTTAATTGGGTTGCTTATTTTTGAAATATATGACATCCATATTTGTTATGGGCATCTTTTTCTCAGCCACCTCGTTGGGCATTTTGCCTGTTGTGGCGTTGTATTTGTAATTAAATTCATTCATTACCACCTAAAAATTTTATTGGTTTAGGTTGTATAAATACATAGTTTTAAAGAGTATTTACAATCACAGAAGAGCTGGCTGCACTTGATATCCAAAGTATTCTTTTGTACGTTTAGATACATCTTCAATTAGAAAACCATAACATTGTAAATGATAGTAAATATACCATATAACAGTCAACTTTAGTCATTCTTACTATTGTGCGTAGAATAAGTTATAGGAGTTTCTTAAACACATATATCATATGGCTCCAACAATTTAGTATTTTGATTGCGAGATATATTCTCATGTTACGCATAATAAAGGCATTGTTTCAAGTATCAGTGATTATTTAGATAATTTAATAACAAAAATCAATGTTACATGTTTGGCGTAAAAGAACTTTTAAACACTCGTATGTTATGAAAATAGTACAGTAGATGGATTATATCAATATACACATATAAGCAGTTGAAGAAATTTAGGAAGGTTGAGAATCTCATCTTGAATTGAAGAATATTGAATCATTCCATAGTTTTTCAATTCATCATTTATGCTATCCTCTATTCAAATTCTATATTTTACAAGAAAAAATACACATATCTTGTCCAAAATAATTCTGTAGACAGCAGAATATTATTTTACAATCATGTTAAGTATTTATTATTTGTATAACATAGTCACTTTAAACATTACATCAATGTGTGTATTTTCATCAGGAATTTTTAAATTGAAAAGCAATATTAGAGGTTTTTGACTTAACAGTTTAAATCGTCAAAAACTACCATAAGTCAAAAACTGCCAACCCTGCTATATAGTGCACACAAGGGTCATTTTTGGTATATTTATGGTTTCCAGAACTAAAGGCCCTTTTACATTTACGATCTTTCCCTTATGCAAAGGATTGGATGCAAGAGCGTGTTGTTAGAAAGAGATACATTCTTGTGTGCACTCTTCAGCAAAAGGAAGACCCTGTTCAGAAGCTTGTGCAACTATATATCACCACATACTACATATCGCGTGATGATATATAGTTGGCCCCCCTACCCAGTATTTGCAGTTTCTGTATTAACTGTTATTTTTTATTTATTGGAAATGTTCTTTTGGTAACTCAACAATTGTCATTCACGTGTTTTGTTTACAAAATTAGAGTTGTGTATGTTTAGGATGGCTCATTTTTCTAGTGCTAATGATAATGTTTCGAAAAAAAAACAAACAAAAAGTGAATACTTTACAAAAAAACAAATTTATATTGATTATACTTAGCGAAAATAAGTAAATTGCTGCTGTGGCACCCCATTAAAGAATCAACGAATCTACATTGAGATATATCAGGGAAAAGGAATCTGAAATTCGATCAGCCGTGGTTGTTGTAGCTGCACCTGTGACAGCGAAAACTTTTCATCACCTACGGGATCCCTGTGTTTCTCGTACAGAAAATGCTGTTTTTTTAGTGGGGCCAAGACTGCTACAAAATTAGCAGAAAATTATTGAAGAGAAGGTGTTTAACGCTGACGAAAGTCTACTATTTTGGAAGAAAATGCAGCAAAGAACATTTATTACCCAAGAATAAAAGCGAACTCCCCTGGTTTTAAGGCAAGTAAAGATAAACTTACCATGATCTGTATGAGTACATGACAAAGGCATAGCGAGGGGGGGGGGACTTGGGAGTCTGGTCCCTCTCCAAATGTGAGAAAATGACGAGAAAAGGGGAAAAGTTGACCAAATCTATCGTTCTATCACTTTGATTCCCCCCCCCCCCGAACAAAATCCCTGGCTGCGCCCCTGTTACATGATAAAGCTCACCATCATTTCAAATCTGCGAGCATTGAAGGGAAAGGATAAGTCAAAGCTCCCAGTATTTTGGATGAACAATAAAAAGGCTTAGAATATGAAAGCACTTTCCTGGATTGGTTAAAACCATGGTTTCACAAACTTTTTATTCCATCGCCTCTTCTTTAGAAATTTATTTCTCTCAATGCTCCCCTCCAACTCAAGTGACTCTGGACCATTCCATCGCCCTCTTTGGGAAACACTGGTTTAAATTGTGTTTCGTTCCAGAAGTCAGGAGGTACCTTGAGAGCAAAGACATGCCATTCAAAGTTTTTTCGATACAGGATAATAATGTTATGTTCCTGGACACCCAGATGTCAATGAGTTCAACGCTGATGGTGTGGAAGTCTTTTATATGCCTCCTAATACAACATCTATCATTCATGTTCGATTGAAAGAATTATATATTTATGTATTTTTGTTCAAATGAAGTATATATTATATTTATGTTTATAATTTGTGTAATTATCAAGTTAGAGATAATATTTGTTTAATTTGAGTTTGAAGAGATAATTGGTACATATACATTGTTAGAAAGTGTCATCAGTATATGTAAATTGGGAATTATGTGGCATCACTCATTATCCTCCGATCAGTGTAAGCCAGGGGATTCTGGGAAAATTTCCCTTTTATGTAGTAGATCCATAGATCAGTCATTGATTGTGTATTGGAGAGATAAGAGCTTCAGTAGAATATAGTCTAGCTACTTTTATTAGCATTTATTATCTTAATCTGTATTATCTGGCTTATCTTGTGCACTTTATCCAAGAAAATGGGTTGTTTATTTTTGGGTCATATTCTGCTGTGTTTTTCTTTTTTTCTAGCGTATGTTGGATTGCGAGATAAGTGGTTTTTTTATTATATTGCTCTCAATTTTTTTTAAAATTTTCGTTGTGTATTTTCGATCGACTTAAATTTATTTTTCTCCTTCGCATTTCATTTCCATTGTATTTTTGCCAGGTTTGAGGTTTGTGTTTCCTTGCTTCTTTGATATAAATTCGTAGGTTTTTGGACGTTAGTGTTAGAAAACAGTGTATACTTTTACCCGGGTACTCTCAATAACTTTGTTTTTCCTTCCACTTGGGCCTATTGTTGTAGTGTTAGTGATTTGAGATAGTTAGCTAATTCTAATAAGTATAAATTGTACTTCGTAGCTTAATACTTTTTTTAGAGTGTGTTGTATTCTTTATATACATATATATTTTCTTTTTCGTGATACAGTGTTGAGCATTCTTTTCTTACGTAATTTTTTTGTATAATCTCTTACGTATATTTTGCATAGTAATGTATTTTACATTATTTTAATTTCCTGTTAATGTTTCTCATTTTCCTATTTTTAAGTAGTATTATTATATAGCTTTAGCAATAATGTTAGTATACCTCGACTAGTGTTGGGTAGAGCTTGCGACGGGAGGTTTCCCTGGTCTAGGGGTATAGTAGCTGAAAGTTTCAATTGTAAAGGGTGCTTGGATAGGACAAGGCTGGAACTCTATGTTGAAGCTTTACGGGAAAAAGTTAAGGTGCTGGAGGGCCCAGTTATAACGGAGCCTCTGGTGGTCGAGCCACCTGTTGATGAAGAAGCAATCTCCACGAACAAGGGCAGTTTAGAGGGCGAATGGGTGGTCGTGGATGAGGAAGAGGGGGGGATAGAGATAGGGGTTTAATCATCTGCGATTCTTTGGTTAGGGAACTTGGGAACCTGTAACAATAGTTGGGAACCTTTGGGGAATTTGCCAAACCTGCCTCTATCTCTTATTTTTGAAACATGTTTATATAGTTGTAATTGTATAATCTTTAATAGAATTTATGTTATCTTACCTTTTATAACCGTGCACGGTTAATTCAATTAGTCTGTGATATTTTCATAGTTCATATTCCGGTAAAGTGTGCGATCTTGATCACATTGCCATTTTAATTTATTGTTGCCATTCTTACTTTTGTAAAAGTTCCTATAAAAAATCTATTGTCATTTATTTATGTAAATTAGACGATGCATTTTCCTATTGGCTGTGCTCTGATGTGTATTTTTCTGAGATGGTCGGTCCCAGGAGTTGGATCGTTCCGTATTTCCTTTAATAGGTATAAATTCCCGCCGCCACTTTGCATTAGCCGCATTCGTTCTCGCCCTTCAACTCGGGATACATCACTTTAGGTGAAGGTGGTCGTCTTTGGGTGAGTCATCTGAAGTATGAAATAATTCGTCTCTCTGTTGCTATTACATCACCGGCTGGTTCCGGACCCATCATGCCACATCTCTATTTCCTGTCATCGTTTATCCGTCCGTCTTATGATTCCGCATCGCTTCTGATCGTCGAGTTTGCAGCTCTTCCCGCTTTGGGTCGTGACCTTCCGACAAGGTCGATGAATGGTTCCGCATCGATCATTGCTTCCGATCGTGATCTCGGCTGTTGTTTGCAGCTCTTCCCGCCACGTGAGGTTTCGTCTTGGATCGTGACCTTCCTCCAAGGTCGATGACGTCACGACACGTGTGATCCGATAAAGATCGCCTAACCCCTGCAGCCGTACTAGATTGATGAGACAACGGACTTGCATTGATGTTTGAGAAATAGTTCTGTTATTCCTAACTTATTTAATTGTTAAATAGTTAATAAATTTAATTTTGTTAAAACTAGAAATTTCTTTGAAATCATTTGTCTCTCTCCTTTGTGTATCGATTGCACCGAATTCGCCAGACCAGAATCCTGGGTAATTATGCTGGGTTGTCGCAAACCGAGTGTGTAGGGATTTTCGGGGTTTCGAGCGCTGTTGTCTTCCTCGGGGAAAGATTGGCAACGCTCAAGACATTTTTCATTGCCGAAAATTGCCCTTGCAGGTGATTCTGTGGGTGGGAACGAATCAGGTAGGAGCGAATATTAGTGAGTCTGTCAGAGTACCAGGATTTACTATTATCCGCTAGGGAGGGGTGTTCAGATGTGGTAGTGATTCCAGTGCTGCCAAGGGGTAGTAGGGGGTATAGGAGTAGGATACACCAATTTAATATAGGCCTGAAGGACATTTAGGTCACGTTCTTGGAGCTTCCCGCATTCACTGATAGGTGGCTTCATTCGGATGGGATCCATTTAAATAAGAGGGGGGTCTGGGAGGTTTACGATAGTCTTGGGTCAGGTTTTTTACTCTCAGACTACGTAGTCGGGAATGTGGGTTAGTTAATGATGATCACAACAGTACTGACTGGGAATTGCCCACCTCTGACTTGGATGGCTTCTCGAATGACACTAAATCACCGGGCTAATTAAAATGTGTGTTAATAAATGCCAAGAGCTTGGGTAATAAGAAAGATTTTTCAGAAACTATGATAGTTGTGGAGGGCCTGGATCTTATAGCCATTACAGATTCTTGGACAAACGATGAGGATGAATCTTTCTTACACATCTCAGGATACGATACTTTTTTGAGAAATAGATCTGATAGGAAAGGGGGTGGAGTGTTGATATACGTGAAATCATGTTTGAAGGCTAGAGAGTGTAACGTGAAGAGAAGTGATATTGAAACTATATGGGTTGAGCTTGAAAACAAAAGACATCATAAACTTATTGTTGGAGTTTGTTACAATCCACCGAATAGGGATTCAAACTACATCGCCAAATTTCATAATGAAATTTCCAACATGTGTAAGCATAAGAGGGTTCTCATACTAGGGGATTTCAATTACCCAGGTATTGATTGGGAGAACCTTTCATCTAGAGATCAGTATGAAAGAGACTTTCTTAAGTTGGTGCTCGAAAATTTTTTGTATCAGCATGTATCAGAAGCCACTAGGGGTACTGCTATTTTGGATTTAGTTCTTACTAGTTCTGAGGATCTTATTGAACATGTTTCGGTGGGGGAAGAGTTTTCTTCCAGTGATCATCGTATAGTCAGATTTCACTAACTTTTCCTCGGGTAAGGTTGATAACAAAAGACTGGTTCCTTGTTTTCGAAGAACTAACTTTGATGTTTTGAGAGGAAGGTTAGCGGAAGTTTTCAAAGACTGGTTGGAATCGGTAAGGGTGATAAGTCAATGGGAAGAATTTAGTTTGAAGTTGTCCTCTGTTTTGCACGACGTCATACCCTTTGTTCGAAAAAAGCGTGTTTGCACATCGCACCCTCTATGGTTCACGGATAGCATACGTAACCTTTAGCTTGAAAAGAAAACTGCATTCAGAGAGTATAAAAGAGAGTATATTATTGTTTACTGATAAAAGAAGAGTGTTGAAGAAAGCGATAAGGGATAGTAAAAAGGAAGTTGAATCTAGAGGTTGGCAGATAACATTGGCTCTGACCCAAAATCATTTTTTTGATATGTCAATAATGGGTGTAAGGTGACAGTTGGCCTCCACTCGATAGGAGGCTCTAGGTTAGAGAGCAATGTAGGCATGTGTAGTGCTTTCAATGACTTTTTCGCGTCGGTTTTTAATGGAGATAATGATATTCGATATACGAGTGTTGCATGGAGTAATAAAACGCTCAACGATATTCAATTAGAAGACGTGGAGCTCCTAAATCTTCTAAGAAATGTATGTGCAAGCAAAGCACCAGGACCAAATCATATCTATCCCAGGGTCCTCAGGGAATGTGCTAATGAATTGTTGGGACCAGTCGCACAGATATACAGGAGTAGTGTTGCTGATTGTATCGTCCCAAGGGATTGGAAACTTGCTAACGTTGGTCCGATATTTAAGAAGGGTAGTAGAGAAGCTGTGTCCAATTATCGTCCAGTGAGTTTGACGAGTTCCCTCTCGAAAATTTTGGAAATTATCATCAAAAGGCAGTTTGTGAAGTGGATAGACGAGAATAATGTATTGTTGGATAATCAGCATGGGTTCAGGAAGGGGAAGTCATGTGTAACTAACCTCCTTTGCTTCAATAATCACGTGACGAAGGCTTTGGGTAAGGGCAAAAATGTAGATGATATTTACCTTGATTTCCAGAAGGCATTCGATCATGTCCAACATGGTAAACTCTTGAATCGTTTACACGAGATTGGAATTGGGGGAAACTTGCTGAATTGGATAGAATCATGGTTAAGCGATAGGTCGCAATGAGTTATGGTGAACGGGGAATTCTCTGATTGGACAGGCATCACAAGTGGAGTTCCTCAAGGAGAAGTGTCCTTGGCCCCATACTTTTTCACTTTTTATCGATGAACTCGATCAATGTATTGATGGGATTACTAGCAAATTCGCAGATGATGTGAAGCTAATGGGGGTAATCGGGAATCAAAGCGATAGGGAGTTGCTCCAGACGAACTTAAACAGGATTGCATCATGGGCAAATGAATGGAGCATGATGTTTAACATTGATAAGTGCATGGTCACTCATTTTAGTTCGAACAACCAACGGTTCTCTTACGAGTTGAATGGTGTCACTATCCCGGATGCAACTAGGGTCACCGATTTAGGAATTCTCATTGACGAGCGGCTTAGGTTTTCTGAACATTGTTCAGCGGTGGTCAAAAAAGCGAATAGAATGCTTGGTCTCATTTTCAAAAAAGTCTCTTCGCGTTCTCCTAAAGTCATTCTTCCGCTTTTTCGAGGCTTAGTTCGTCCTGGACTGGAGTATGCTGTAAGGTTTTGGAGACCATACCTATACAGAGGGACATAGACTTGGTTGAAGGGGTGCAGAGAAGAGCTACGCGTGTCCTTATTGGCACATGGCGCTTGAGTTATGAAGAGAGACTTCATTTTTTAAATATGTTTACATTGGATGAACGCAGGTGTCGAAAAAATCGAAGGGTTAAAAATTTTCAATGGGATGGATAGGATGGACCATGAACTTTTAGTACACCATCAATTGATTGCTTTTACAAGGGGACACCAGTATCGATTGGTAAGGGACAATGCGAGGTTATGGTGTCGCAGGGAATTTTTCTCTAATAGGGTTGTTAATAAATGGAATAGCTTACCCCCGGAGGTGGTAAATTGTAACACAATTGACACGTTTAAAAAGAAGTAGAATAAACATGTTGAGGTAAATCGAGAAGAAATCCATACTTAGAATAAGACAACCATAAGTATTCTTTATGGGCACTGAATAATATTTTATCATGTGTATATATTGTTTACAATTTTTGTTAATTGCATTTTTAATTGGGTTGCTGTATTTTTGAAATATATGACATCCGTATTTGTTATGGGCATCTTTTTCTCAGCCTCCTCGTTGGGCATTTTGCCTGTTGTGTCGTTGTATTTGTATTTGAAATATACATGTTATCCACTGATATTATTCATTCTCTGCTGTAAGTCTTGGACATTGTGCTGACTGAATCAAGATAGCCGACAACATGGCTGGCTTAGATATGGAGGATATTGGAAGCAGCATTGGGCAGGTGAAAATCCCTGTATTGACGAACTTCCATACCTGGAGAGAAAGAATTGAATGCCTTCTACAAGTGATTGGATGTAAGAAATTCATTGATGAACCTGAGCTAATATTGCCAGTCACAGCATGATTGGAATATGATCAATTGGTTAAAGTTATATTTGCATGAAATTTTTTCATAACAAGAACAGAAGGACGACGTCACAGTGAGTGATGATGCTCCTGCTCCTACTATTACTACTACTACATCGCACACCAACTCCGGTCATATATCGCCATAAGGCAATTTCCAACCAATGGAGTTGGGTGGGAAATGAAGGCTCCATCCATCGGTGGTCGCCCTTTTCTCGGTAGGTAAAGAACTTGCTTCTAATGTTCTCTGCCCGGATTCGAACCCATGGACCTTGATGGTAACCTTCATGGTGGAAGACGAGCATCTTTACCACTGCGCCACTTGGGCCAGCTCCTACTACTAGTAATACTAGACCCATAACATTCATTAAGGAGGAGATACCTCATCAAAGTGGAAAGACAAAGGGAAGAGTTGATCTTCATTACTATCCCTCAGCAGGTGAACCTAAAATTAGAAGTAGAGTAGAAATGGAGAAATATTGTGAAGAAAAAGGAATAGATTACGATTCTGAAGATTAGTCCACTAATGTACGGAAGGAACAATCTAAAAATATGTCTACCAGTTTGACAGTAGTCAAGAGAACTTGCAGACAAATGAAAGCATCCAAGCTTCATTTAATGTCTTCAAAGAAATGGGGAACTTCCAAATATTTGAAACAGATATTGACATTCCACAACATTATATACATGCTCAGAAATCTCCTCAGAATGTTGAGTGGAATAAAGCAATGTCTGAAGAAATAGACTCATTTAATGAAAGAAAAGTATGGGAGTTATTACCTTTGCCCAAAGAAAAGAGAATACTTGGTACGAAATGGGTATATAACGTGAAAAAAGATGCTGAAGGAGATATTGTTAGATTCAAGGCAAGACTAGTAATGCATGGTAATCATCAACGTGTAAGATAGGACTTCAAAGAAACTTCCAGTCTAGTAGTTAACTTCACTGTAATTAGAGCTTTGATCGTATTATTTGTGATTATGCTCAGCTGGATGCATTTCCAATTGGATGCCAAGAATACTTATTTGTATAGGAAATTGCACGAGAAGATTTATGTACAGCAACCTCCAAGATTCATAGTGAAAGGTAAAGAGCAGTCTGTGTATAAACCAAATAGGGTGGTATATGGACTATATCAAAGTGGTAGAATGTAGTTCCACGAACTGAATGAGAAACTGAAAACTGTTGGGTTTCAAAAATTCACGAGTATAAATTGTGTATATTGTATCGAAAATTATGCTGTAATGATTGTATATGTTGATGGCCTATTAGTATTTGCTGAATGTGTGTGTGTGTGAATATTACTTGAATATGGTAAAAGGTAAGATCAAATTGTTATTTGATGTGAAACAATTAGGGCCATTGAATACATTGTTGGGAGTAAAATTTGATGTAAATAAGAAAAATATTGGAATGCATCAATATATAATTATATTGGTTTTTTCTAAGCTTATTGTGAAAAAATTCTTTCAATTAGGATATATAATTTTTTGTATTCTGTGAATTTTTTTGCTAAAAACCAATTTGGTTTTATAAAAGGACGAGGTGCTGAAAATGCCCTTTTGGCCTTTTCGAAATTTATTTATAATGGCATTGACAAATTTACTGTTGCAATATTTTTAGATATTTCAAATTCTTTTGACAATGTGAACCATTATATTCTCATTCAAAAACTCAATTTAGCTGGTATTTGGGATCATATTTTAAATTGGTTCACTTCATATTTATATAATAGAGAACAAAGAGTCAAAATACAGGATAATTTGAGTAAATATGTCTATATAAATAGAGGAGTCTCACAAGGATCTATATTGTGTCCTTTGCTTTTTCTGATTTTCATTAATGATCTTTGTAATTTAGAATTTGACAGTTCCATGATCACTTATGCCGATGATTCTGTATTAATGTATTCATGTGATGATCTTGACAGCCTTAAGAATCATATTAATCACAATTTAATATTAATTCAAAAATGGTTCTATGCTAATGATTTAAAATTAAATTTATCTAGCTTTAGCAATAGTGTTAGTATGCCTCGACCTCGACTAGTGTTGTGTAGAGCTTGCGACGGGAGGTTTCCCTGGTCTAGGGGTATAGTAGCTGATAGTTTCAATTGTAAAGGATGCTTGGTTAGGAAAAGGCTGGAACTTGAGGTCGAAGCTTTATGGGAAAAAGTTAGGGTGCTAGAGGGCCCGATTATAACGGAGCCTCTGGTCGTCGAGCCACCTGTTGATGAAGAAGTAATCTCCACGAACAACGACATTTTAGAGGGCGAATGGGTGGTCGTGGATGAGGTAGAGGGGGATAGTGATAGGGGTTTAATCATCGGCGATTCTATGGTTAGGGAACTTGGGAACCGAGTGTGTAGGGATTTTCGGGGTCTCGAGTGCTGTTGTCTTCCTGGGGGGAAGATTGGCAACGTTCGAGACGTTTTTCATCGCCGAAAGTTGCCCTTGCGGGTGATTCTGTGGGTGGGAACAAATCAGGTAGGAGCGAATATTAGTGAGTCTCTGTCAGAATACCGGGATTTACTATTATCCGCTAGGGAGGGGGGTTCAGATGTGGCAGTGATTCCAGTGCTGCCAAGGGGTACTAGGGGATATAGGAGTAGGATCCACCAATTCAATATAGGCCTGAAGGACATTTGCTCCTCACTTGGGGTCACGTTCTTGGAGCTTCCCGCATTTACCGATAGGTGGCTTCGTTCGGATGGGATCCATCTAAATAAGAGAGGGGTCTGGGAGGTTTACGATAGTCTTAGGTCAGGTTTTTTACTCCCAGACCACGTAGTCGGGAATGCGGGTTAGTTAATGATAATCACAACAGTACTGACTTGAAATTACCCACCTCTGACTTGGATGGCTTCTCGATTGACAACAAACAACCGGGCAAATTAAAATGTGTGTTAATAAATGCCAGGAGCTTGGGTAATAAGAAAGATTTTTTAGAAACTATGATAGTTGTGGAGGGCTTGGATCTTATAGCCATTACAGAATCTTGGGCAAAGGATGGGGATAAATCTTTCTTACACATCTCAGGATACGATACTTTTTTGAGAAATAGATCTGATAAGAAAGGGGGTGGAGTGTTGATATACGTGAAATCCTGTTTGAAGGCTAGAGAGTGTAACGTGCAGAGAAGTGATATTGAAACCATATGGGTTGAACTTGAGAGCAAAAGACGCCATAAGCTTATTGTTGGGGTTTGTTACAATCCACCGAATAGGGATCAAAACTACATTGCCAAAATGCATGATGAAATTTCCTACATGTGTAAGCGAAAGAGTGTTCTCATACTAGGGGATTTCAATTACCCAGGTATTGATTGGGAGAACCTTTCATCTGGAAATCAGTATGAAAGAGACTTTCTTAAGTTGGTGCTCGAAAACGTTTTGTATCAGCATGTATCAGAAGCCACTAGGGGTACTGCTATTTTGGATTTGGTTCTTACTAGTTCTGAGGATCTAGTTGAACATGTTTCGGTGGGGGAAGAGTTTTCTTCAAGTGATCATTGTATCGTCAGATTTCACTGTAACTTTTCCTCGGGTAAGGTTGATAACAAAAGACTGGTTCCTTGTTTTCGGAGAACTAACTTTGATGTTTTGAGAAGAAGGTTAGCGGAAGTTTTCAAAGACCGGTTGGAATCAGTAGGGGTGGTAAGTCAATGGGAAGAATTTAGTACGAAGCTGTCCTCTGTTTTGCACGACGTCATACCCTTTGTTCGAAAAAAGCGTGTTTGTACATCACACCCTCTATGGTTCACGGATAGCGTGCGGAACCTTTATCCACTTTAAAAGTGGACGTGGTGACCTATCATTATTTACTGATAAAAGAAGACTGTTGAAGAAAGCGATAAGGGATAGTAAAAAGGAAGTTGAATCTAGGTTGGCAGATAACATTGGCTCTGATCCAAAATCATTTTTTCGATACGTCAATAATGGATGTAAGGGGACAGTTGGCCCCCTCTCGATAGGAGGCTCTAAGGTAGAGAGCAATGTAGGCATGTGTAGTGCTTTCAATGACTTTTTCGCGTCGGTTTTTAATGGAGATCATGATATTCGATATACGGGTGTTGCATGGGGTAATAAAACCCTCAACGATATTCAAGTAGAAGACGTGGAGGTCCTAAATCTTCTAAGAAATGTATGTGCAAGCAAAGCACCAGGACCAGATGATATCTATCCCAGGGTTCTCAGGGAAGGTGCTAATGAATTGTTGGAGCCAGTCGCACAGATATTCAGGAGTAGTGTTGCTGAGGGTATCGTCCCGAGAGATTGGAAACTGGCTAACGTTGTTCCGATATTTAAGAAGGGTAGTAGAGAAGTGGTGTCTAATTATCGTCCAGTGAGTTTGACGAGCTCCCTCTCGAAAATTTTGGAAATTATCATCAAAAGGCAGTTTGTGAAGTGGATAGACGAGAATAATGTATTGTCTGATAATCAGCATGGGTTCAGGAAGGGGAAGTCATGTGTAACTAACCTCCTTTGCTTCTATGATCACGTGACTAGGGCTTTGGGTAAGAGCAAAAATGTCGACGTTGTTTACCTTGATTTCCAGAAGGCATTCGATCGGGTCCAACATGGCACACTCTTGAAGCGTTTACACGAGATTGGAATAGGGGGCAACTTGCTGAATTGGATAG
Organism: Pholcus phalangioides; assembly: GCF_987345545.1. Lineage (NCBI taxonomy): Eukaryota > Metazoa > Arthropoda > Arachnida > Araneae > Pholcidae > Pholcus > Pholcus phalangioides. Next base: position 31,987,001 of record NW_028301604.1, read on the forward strand.
AATCGTGGTTAAGAGATAGGTCGCAACGAGTTATGGTGAACGGGGAATTCTCTGGTTGGACAGACGTCACAAGTGGAGTTCCTCAGGGAAGTGTCCTTGGCTTCATACTTTTTTCACTTTTTATCGACAAACTCGATCAGGGTATCGATGGAATTACTAGCAAATTCGCAGATGATGTGAAGCTAATGGGGGTAATCGGGAATGAAAGCGATAGAGAGTTGCTCCAGACCAACTTAAACAAGATTGCAGCATGGGCAAATGAATGGGGCATGACGTTTAGCGTAGATAAGTGCATGGTCACTCATTTTGGTTCGAACAACCCATGGTTATTTTACGAGTTGAATGGTGTCACTATCCCGGATGCAACTAGAGTCACCGATTTGAGAATTCTCATTGACGAGCGACTTAAGTTTTCTGAACATTGTTCAGCGGTTGTCAAAAAAGCGAATAGAATGCTTGGTCTCATTTTCAAAAAGGTCTCTTGGCGTTCTCCTAAAGTCATTCTTCCGCTTTTTCGAGGCTTAGTTCGTCCTGGACTGGAGTATGCTGTAAGGTTTTGGAGACCATACCTACAGAGGGACATAGACTTGATTGAAGGGGTGCAGAGAAGAGCTACGCGTGTCCTTATTGGCACACAGGGCTTGAGTTATGAAGAGAGACTTCATTTTTTGAATATGTTTACATTGGATGAACGCAGGTGTCGAGGAGATATGATCGAAGTGTTCAAAATTTTCAATGGGATGGATAGGATGGACCATGAACTTTTAGTACACCGCCAATCGACTGCTTTTACAAGAGGACACCAGTATCGATTGGTGAGGGACAATGCAAGGTTATGGTGTCGCAGGGAATTTTTCTCTAATAGGGTTGTTAATAAATGGAATAGCTTACCCCCGGAGGTAGTAAATTGTAACACAATTGACACGTTTAAAAAGAAATACGATAAACATATTTTATCATGTGTATATATTGTTTATAATTTGTGTTAATTGCATTTTTAATGGGGTTGCTGTATTTTTGAAACATGACATCCATATTTTTATGGGCATCTTTTTATCAGCCACCTCGTTGGGCATTTTGCCTGTTGTGGCGTTGTATTTGTATTTACAGAAGACAAAATACGTTAATTTCAATCTTATGCAATCTGATTTACATCTTAATCTTAAATTTCACACCCTCGCTTGTGATTTTCAACCTCATTGTCATTGCAATGCAATTCAAGAAGTAAATAGTATTAAATACTTGGATTTAAATGTAGATAGCAATTTAAAATGGATGATTTTAATGGAATTGAAATATTCATGAACTACTTAAAAAACTTCGTTTTGTTTTATATAATTTTTATTATATAAGTAAGAAAGTTTCTGCTAATTTCTTAAAAGACCTATACTATGCTTGGTTTTATTCACTTATAAATTATGGTACAATTATATGGGATGGTGATTTTAAAACTAATTTATTGCCTTTATTTTCAATACAAAAAAAGAGTTTTCAAAATTTTGAATCTGGGTGAGTCTCATTCTTCTACAATTTTTAGTATTCCTACTTTCAGGAAAGAAATTTTTTGTAAACATTTTTATTATTTTTTTAGCTCCAAAATTATATAATTCACTACCACTAGAAATACAAAATATACCCACACATGCTGCATTTAAAAAATCATTATTTAAATTATTAAATTCAATAGATGATGTAGACTCTTATTTTGACCTTCAAGAGAAGCAATAAAATTTATTCAATTTAACTTTGCCACTGTAATTATGTATATTTTTTCAATTAAAAAAATTGTTCTTGTTTGTCTATGTATGTGTGAGTTTCATTTTTTTCATCTAATGTTTTGTTTTATTTTACATTACTCGCCATGCATTAAGAACTTTGTCTTTTTTGTGTTGTGTATGTTTTTTCGTTCTTGATTTTTTTTTTTTTATCTTCACGTATTTTTTTATTTGACAGTGATAATTTTGTCTCTTTTATGTTGTATGTGCCTTTTTTTTAATGTTTCTGTTCAATGTCGTATGCTTTATATATTTTATTCATTAACCTTCTGAACTGTGAAGACTCATATATGAGTTCGAAGACAACTACCGTCATTTCAGCCTGAACTCATATACGAGTCCGAAGACAACTACCGCCATTTCGGCTCGAACTCATAAATGCGTTCGCCAGGAACCAGTTCCTTCCAGTATCCAATTCTTCTATAGGTATGTCCTTCTCTAGTTGATGGTCTTTTCTTCCTTTTTGCTTGTTTTCAACAGTAACTTTATGGCTGGTGTGACTATCAAAGAAACTAGAACAGCAGTACACTAAACATGGTGTAGAACTATCTACATGAAGGCATCTGATTGGCCTCCTCTGCATTGAGCATTTTTTCCGGTACATAGGCTTTAAAAAATAAGTTCTCTTCAGAAAACCCACTTCTACTCTTGACTAACCAACGAAGCTATTGAGATTGTTAAGCACTGGGATAATTTCAACAGGAAGGAAGAACGACTGCACTTGAGCAAGATATGGCACCCAACAATCCGAAATACCAAGATCAGGACAGTTAGAACATCAACTTTTCCGAATTTGGACCCCCATTCAAATTTGAAGACTCTGATCCCCACCCACCCAATCGGAAGTCATCACGTCCCATCAACACATCACTTGCTTGACGTAAAAACGACGAAGTTTATCCTCCTGCGTCAAAAGCATCAGTAGACAACTGCAGGCCTAGAAGTGAAAATTTGGAAAAATGAGTAGGAAAAATAATAACACACCAGTGACACCTGGTGTGACTGACCGATATGAAATAAAACAAACTTTTTATTCAAATTGTATATCCAGTCCAGGGGCCCCCCATAAAAATCTGCGAATTCAGTCTGGAGTGATTGCGAGGGGCGCTGGATTTTATTTGTTGGTAAAATGAATGCAAATGAATATTTGCCATGGCCCTTACAGGGGTATACCCGATAAACTTCCGAGGCGGGACACCGTTTCATTTTGGGGGCCCTGGATGAATCTTATTCTTTTCTGGGTCTGACGTATTTTATTGGGGGCGATGGGTTTTATTCGATGGTAAAATGAATACAAATGAAAATTTTTCGTGGCAGTCGCAGCTGTGGACGTTGGCACAGCTCCGAGGTCGGGGACCAGGGCCGTCATTTCCACTTTTTCCAGGAAGGAAGGGGGGAGGCAAGGAACATGTACTCAATGTATGTATATATATATAACCCCCCAATGACGGACCTGTCGGGGACCCATGTGGAAATTTATAGGTTTCATTTTGGGGGCCCTGTATGAATCTCATTGTTTTCTTTTGTTTAACATTGTGGAACTTGCAACAGCTGAAGCCTGAGATAAAAATAGTCTGGGTCCCCCACTAAAAATTTGTGTATTGGGTACCCGTTACTGTATGTGGGGCCTGAAATTTTATTATTTGTAAAATTAATAAAAATGAAAAATTTCCATGGTCACAGGGCGGATGTCCAACAAGCATCCAGGTCAGCCCCCCCCCCCCATGAAAAATTTGACAGGTTCCATTTCAGGGGCAGCTGGATGAATCTCATATGTTTATTATTTAATTGTAAAATTTGCAACATCGGTAGTCCGAGGTAAAGCCAGTTTGGGGGCCCCACTAAAAGTATGTGCATTGATGACCCGGTTAATTGGTTGGGGCCCTGGATTTTATTCATTGGTAAAATGGATACAAATAAAAATATTTCATAGCACTGGCAGCGACGGATGACCGACAAGCTTCCAGGTCAGGGCCCCATGTGGAAATTGACAGGATTAATTTTGGTTGCAGGGATGCATATCATGATTTTCTGTGGAATTTTGCAACAGCGGAAGCCCGAGATGAATCCAGTCTGGGTCCCTCACTAAAATTCAGCGAATTGGAGTCTGGGGATCGTCGTGGAGAAGTTTTGTATGGTTATTTGATGAATCACATTTGTTTTTTGTTCCTTTATTATTGTAAAATTTGCTTCTTCAGTAAGCTTGTGCTTTCACATATCCCTTTCCATAGCACTCTGATGAAGTGGGACGAAATAAACAAGATATGTTGTGAAGAGGAAAAGGATGGGGGTTGGATGCCAAAGGCGGCAGGGGGGGGGGGCGCAGAGCCCTTCTAGTATTAATATATTCTTATACAGGGTGCATGTCATTTTACTTGCGAACCAGTAAATCCAGACTCGTAAATACAGCAAAATAACAGGGGCTGGAGTTGTACATCTCTGTTGTACACTGGTGAAATAAATTAAGAGAATTTGCATATTTTATCGAATTTCATGAAAAAGAACTGAACTGAATGTAAAACCACTGCTTCTAAACAAAAATGCAAATCTTATATGTCAAATACATAAGCGTACACGTGTGTGTAGGCGGAGCCAGTAGAGAAACAGGCTTTATAAGCGCGCTTAAGTTTAGACGCATTTCGTTCGCTAGCACACCTCGGCGAATTTCTTGGTGTTATTTTGCAGCAATCGGTTAATTTCAAATTGTAACAGTAAAAATGAGTAACCACCAACGTTTAGATGATGGAATGAGGTGGCAAATTGTGGGAGGCTAGAAGCAAGCCAATCTCAAGTCCAGATTTGTAGAGAGTTCAATTTAACGCCCAGCGTTGTGTGTGACTTATGGAAACAGTTCCGGGATACCGGATCCATCGAGAGAAAGCCTGGGCAAGGTCGTCCAAGAGCCACTACAGCCAGAAGAACCCATGTATCAAGGGTGGCTGTTTCCTAAAGACTTCATGAGAGAGGGTTGTTTGCAAGAAGACCTGCTGTTTGCGTCCCGCTCACTTCTACGGACAGGAGAATCCGTTTATCATGGTGCAGAGAGCATAGAGATTAGAGTAGATGGACTGATGAGTCCCGGTTCAGCCTAAGCACCGATTCTCGCCGTAAGTTCATATGGAGAGAACCAGGGACCCGCTACCTACCCTCCAATGTCTGCGAAATTGACCATTATGGCGGAGGAGGTTTAATGGTCTGGGCAGGCATCATGTTGGATGGCCGCACACCTCTCCATGTCTTTGAAAGGGGTACTGTGACTGGTGTGAGGTATAGGGATGAGGTCTTGGAGCCATATGTTCGCCTTTTCAGGGGTGCAGTTGGCCCTGAGTTCATTTTAATGGACGATAACGCGAGGCCACATAGAGCTCTTCTGCTCGACGATTTTCTAGAGAGTGAGGATATTCGCCGGATGGATTGGCCAACCAGATCTCCAGACCTTAACCCTATAGAGCATGGCTGGGATGCTCTGGGGAGGGCAGTTGTAACTCGCAACCCCCCTCCGGGAACCATCCAGGGAATGAAAACAGCATTGCTGAATGAGTGGGACCAATTGCCACAGATAATGATGAATGATTGCCACCTAAAATGATGCCTTATTTCAAGTATGAAATCACGCTGCGAGACCTGTATATCTGTAAGAGGGGACCATACCCCCTATTAACCCATTTTTTTGTTTATTCTGCAACCGCTGTTTCATACCTTCCGACTCCAACGAGTGTTACACACGATCATGCGTGTGTATTACAATTATTGAATGGTTATTTGTTTTGTATTGTATCAATGTATGTACATATCAAATTTCATTAAAATCAGTACAGTAGTTCTAGAGATAATCGACCAAGTCTGCAAATTCTCTTAATTTCTTACACCAGTGTACTTTCAATTGTCTATTGTGTGCCAATACAACAGCGGTTTTATCGGACTTCTTAAAACTGGCTATTCTTCTAGTACCCACAGTAGGTACAACAGATAAGTGTGCACAAAATGACCATGGTGCAACAAAAATAAATCCAAAATTAAAAAGAGAGAACTAGTAAACGCTTTTTCTCAGAAGAGGAACTTCTATTGTATCAAATAAATGCCGAGCCAACTTGGCCACCCCCTTTTTTTTTTTTGTCGAAATGGTTGATGCAAAGATGAAATGTCTAGTTTTTTCTCCTTTGTGATGCCAGTAATAGTTTTCTTTGTAAAGATTCGCGATCCCCCAAAAAAGGTTGAGGAATGTAAACTTCCTAGAAAATGTGCAGAAATTTCTCTTGTGATAAGATTATCTACCTTAGGCGGAGATAAACTTCAAAGTCTGGGGGGCACGGTCACCACAGTATTGCTGTGGGGGCAAGGTGGTGATATCAATTCATATATACACATATACATTAGACTAGTCGACTTAACCTTTGACGTTGGGGGGGGGGGAGGGGGTGCGCAGTGCCCCCCCCCATCCCGTATCTCCGCCCATGTGATCCGTTATTTTTTAAATTCGAATTCAGTCATTTCCTTGGATTCCATGCCATTTTTCACAAAAATAAAAGATACGAAACTACGATTCTCGAGTAACTCTTGTTAAAGAGAGAGGTGCGAACAAGGCGATGTCAGGAAGAAGACTGTTTTATTACACAAGATACAAGCACATACACACCTATGCAGATAACTAGAAACGACCGGTTGATGGACATGCAGCGTCATCTATACACATACATATATAACATAAACTAGTGCTATTACATTTCTAACACCCGCCCTTAATCGCACATTTTCAGACAACACAAATGCATAAGTTCAGACAATACAAATTTAGGCAATGCTTTCGTGAGCATATCAGCAGTTTGCAATTTAGTACAAACATATTCAATTTGAATATTATTTTCTTTGATAACATCGCATAGAAACTTGAGCTTAATGTCCAAGTGCTTTAGCCTACCATGACTATTCTCATTTGTTACACATTTAATGCAAGATTGATTATCTTCAATTACAACAAAATTTTCAACATTAATTATTTCAGAAGATACGTTCTTAAACCACAAAAGATCTTGAACTGCTTTTACCATAGCAATAACTTTTGCTTCGGTGGAAGACAAAGCAATACAATTTTGTTTCTTGCACAACCATGATATAGGACAGTCATTTATCATAATAATATCACCTGAGACTGATTTTCTATCACTGGGATTTGCTCCCCAATCTGCATCGACATACACTGACAATTTCGAAACAGGGGAACCATTTCTTTTATATTTCATTTTCATGTCAACCGTTCCCTTTAAATATCTGAGGACCATTTTCAAGGCACTAAAAGCAACATCAGTTGGATGCTCTTGGAGCTGACTCAAGCAATTGACAGCAAACAGAATATCGGGTCGAGTAACGTGAGCCAGGTACAACAGAGAACCTATGTGCTCCCTGTACGGTCCTTCGAACAAATTCCCACTCATGAAATTAGCAGATGTTGATTTTGGTTCCATTGGAACAGCACTAGGTTTGCAATCATTCATATTAAATTTCTGTAACAATCTTAAAATATAGGATTTCTGATCAAGATATGAACAGTTAGAAGAGAACTCCATATGAATACCTAAGAATTCTGTTGCTAATTCACATTTTGACATTTCGAACTCTTTAGATAACATAGCAATAATTATTTTAATCTCCTTATCATCTGAGCCGGCAATTAACAAATCATCTACATACAAAGCAATGATAATTTTCTTAGCATCATTAAAATTTCGAATAAAAATTCACGGTTGAGAAATACATTGAATAAAACCTACTTTTACCACGTAGTTGACAAATTTCTGAAACCATTGGCGTGGGCTCTGTCTCAATCCGTAGAGACTTTTCTTCAGCTTGCACTTCCGGCCACTCTCGTCGTCATATCCCTGAGGTTGATCCATGTAGATCACTTCATTTAAGTCGCCGTTCAAGAACGCGGTTTTCACACATCTAATACAAACACTTGTAGATTCTCTTGAAGTATCACCACGAGTACAAGTCGCAAAGCCGAGATATCAATGACTGGTGAATATGTTTCGTTGTAATCCAGTCCTTCTTTCTGCATGAAACCGCGAGCTACAAGCCGCGCTTTCTGCTTGACATTGCGTTTCTTTCTGCAGACCTACTTGCATGAGATGGCCTGCTTTCCTCTAGGAATTTCCTCCAGAGTCCACACGTCGTTCTTGATCATGCATTTCATCTCTTCGTCCATGGCCTGCTTCCAGGGTCGCTGTTCCTCTTTCGAAAGCGATTGAATATCGTTTTCAAGAGTTTCTTGACAGGCAACCATTGCCATATAGGTTTCAGGGTCAGGATACCGGATCGGCTGTTTCGTTTCTCTTTCGGATCTTCTTGGTTCGGTCTTGGTGACATGGCCGTTTTCGTCACTTTCCTTCTTCGTTGGATCGCCATCACTGTCCTGAGAAGAGAAATTGTCTTCCACGGTTGCATCATCGATCGGGTCGTCTATGTTGTCATTGATGACAGCCTTCTTTTCTTCATTGAATTTTACATTTCTTGAGACTATGATACGTTTCGTCTCTGGATCCATGAGTCGGTATCCCATTGAAGAGTATCCGACGAAGATAATTTTCTTTGATCTCTTATCCAGTTTCTTTCTCAGAGCTGCAGGAGTTAACACGTACGCACTACATCCAAAAACTCGAATATTGCTTAGATCAGGATCAGATCCAAACTTCAGTTTGTACGGTGTACAGTTCTTTACGGTATTGCTTGGAATTCGATTATTCAAGTACGCAGCAGCTCGAATTGCTTCACCCCACATTTGTTTTGGCAAGTTGGCTTCAAATATGAGAGCCCGCCCTTTGTTCAGCAACTCCGTTCAACATTGGAGTATAAGGAGGAGCAGGATCAATCGTGATACCATTTTCTGTTGCGTAACGAACGAGTTCGCCTTTCACATATTCGCTAGCATTATCACATCTTATTTTCTTCACAGAAGTATTCAGCTTCAGAAATTTTATCAGTTCTGTAGGAACCTCACTTTTCTTTTTCAGCAATCGAACCTCCATGAATCGTGAGTGATCATCAATAAAAGTGATGAAATACTTCTCACCCTCATGGGTCGCTGGAGTGATAGGGCCACAAACATCAGTGTGCACCATCACCATAGGCTCGGTTTCTCTTTTTCTCGGTCCTTTCCCAATCGGTTCAGCACTCTGTTTGGAAAATGTACAGACTTCGCAAAATGAATCTTCAACTGGAAACCCAAGTTCCTTTACAGCTGAGTTCGATGGATGACCCAACCTTCGATGCCACAGTTTCGCATTACATTCAGCAACATATGATGAAGCTATGCGAGGAGCGAAACCACTTACATACTGTCCTTTGCTGTTGAGTTGAGCTATGATGAAATTTTGATTTCCCTTCTGGAGACGAACACCGTTTTCTGAGAAGATAACCGCAAATCCAGCTGCTTGAATTTGTTTCACAGACAACAGCTCACCGTTGAGCTCCGGAACATACAACACATTGGTCAGGGTCAGCTTTCTCCCATCAAGTTCACCAACGATGGTTCCAATTCCCTGAATATTTAGCCGTTCAGTTTTTGAAGCACAATCAACAGTTCCATTATATGATGTCATCGTTTCAAACCATTCCCGCTTGCTACACATGTCTGACGTAGCACCGGAATCCACGATGAAGAATCCCTTGTTGACACCACCGACAGCGAAAGTCACAGCAGCCGATTCAAACTGCTTCGCCACGGAATCTTTCCGAAATAAACAATCCCGTTTGAAGTGGCCGACACGACCGCACCCATAGCACTTCGATTTATATTTCTGAAATTTCGATGAGTTTCCTTTCTTCTTGGAAACACCAAAAGCAGCAACACAATTCGACGTACCATTTTTCTCGATCGATTGTCCTTTCGATGTGCTTTTCTCCAGCATCAGTGCTTCAGCATCAATGAGTCTTTTCGTCACAAATTCCAGACTTAGATTGTCACTAGGCTGATTCTCTATCGCTGACTTGATTACATCATATTCCGCTGGTAATGACATGAGAAGATAAACAACAACGTCCGCTTCATCCACTTTCGCCCCCGCGAATTTCATCTCGTTCACGGTACCGAGAAGTTCATCGATGTGTTGACGCATTGAACATTCGCGCTTCTTTTTCATGGTAGCGAGCCTTTTGCGACATAAAATCTGACTCACTGTCCCATCCTTTGTATACGTGGATTTCAGCTTGTTCCATATCTGCAGGGCAGATCGTTGTTCACTCATGGGCATCAACACCTTGTCGTTGATAAGAGTCATCAGCAATGCGTATGCTTGCTTGGCTTCCTTGACCTCCCTTGGTTTCGCCTTATCCGCTTCACGTAGTAAGTAAGCATCAAGCTCTTTCACAACAAAAAGAGCCTCCACCCGTCTACTCCACAATGGATAATTCCCACCGTTGAAAGGTTCCACTACATATTGAAGTTTCCCTTCCGCCATGATGAAACCTACGAGACGATCGCTTACGAAACCAACGTAAACCGCGAAAACATGAACCTAAACCACGCTTTGCTGTTGAAGAGAGAGGTGCGAACAAGGCGATGTCAGGAAGAAGACTGTTTTATTATACAAGAGAGGACACAATATACAAGCACATACACACCTACGCAGATAACTAGAAACGACCGGTTGATGGACATGCAGCGTCATCTATACACATACATATATAACATAAACTAGTGCGATTACATTTCTAACAACTCTTAATAACTCAATAATTTTTTTAAAATAAAGTATTTCAACATTGACAATTGTTCATTTTGAGGCATATTTCTGGAAATTTTTAAATCCATATTTTTGCACTATAAATGTGTTTTCTTTTTTTAGCATATTTTTCATTTCTGACTTATTTCTGAATTTTGAAATGGATGATTTTTTCTTCTTTTTTTTTCTCTGTGTATTCTCTCTCTTTAGGGAAATTTCCGCACTTTAAATATATAAATAAATATATTTTCATTATACTTATATTTTTCAATACCCCCCCCCCCCCTCACATATTCTGAGCATTTGGGGGCTTCTTAAAACATTTTTAAGGCATATATTTTTATATTTTATGCATATTTCGGCATTATAATATGAGTATTTTTGCAACTTTTTCATTTGCTGGAACATTCCAAAGCATAGTTTTTCATTTTTTATCTCTTTCAAATGCATATACAGTATAATTTTTTTTCAATTTTTCGTGCATTTTTCATTTTTGATGCCATAATTTGGGATTATTCCACGATGTGGTTCCAATTTTTTGCACATATACATTCTTTCCAAAAAATTAGAACACTCAGAAATTTACGAGAGCAGTTCATGAAATATTCAAGTTGGAAAGTGCAATTCAAGGTTGTAGCGCAAGTACAGTTGTAATTTGCATTTTCCTTCTCTATCATGAGCATATATGAGCTTTCATATCTTGGGCATATCGGTGACAAAAAATTTGCATAAAGTAGATTAAATGCATCGTAAAATACCAAATTAATTTTTTCCTCTTTGTTTTAAAAAATTAGAATACTCCAAAAGCTGTTCGAGAAAATTAGAACATTTGGCTTAAAACCTATTACTGTATTACATGAATATTTTCATGCAAATTTACATCAACTTGATTGATTAAGAGTGTTTCATGTCTTTCCTCGTTATGTATGCAAACCTACAATCATTCAATCTTCCAATACGGGTAGCAAAACGGGAAATTTCTGAAAAACGCAGAATTACGCATGTATTTGCTAGGACAGTGTGGGGGGGGGGGACGCGTGCTGATATCGTACAAATACAATTGTACTGTGGCCATCTTTGGTCTTGGCCATGGATTTTTATACATCAAGACATTGAATTTATGAGTGTCCGGCACAGACCCAAATTGGGCCTCAGCCATAAATCCCATCTTCGCTATCGGCTCGCCTGGGCGGTGCACGGTATGAAATGAATATCGGCTCCCCGATAGCGGTTTGCAATTGATCAGTTTTTATTTATTTATTTATTTTGGCTCAAGTCTGCAATCTCTTGATAAGATTAGTATCAGGTACAATCATCAGATATCACAAAACCATCGAAATATCGATGAGGTCTGATACACATTGGCGAATTCTTGATACTACCTGCGTTTTTCATCTTCAAACGAAGTCTTCAGTGGAAACAAAAAATAGAGGCCAATGGATTAGAAGACATCTCTGGATGGAAGTGTGAACGTTAGGCTCTCTACCTTTTGATTCCAGAAGTTAAAGACGTGGTATGGAGAAATAAATTGCATTTTCCGTCATGATTTTGACTCTTTCTAAGAAGCTATTACTTAATCGCTGGAGCAATTCACATAGGTGGAAAGATGAAAATGTAAATTACAACCGTACCCTTAATTTGAGCTTTCCAACTTGAGCTCTTTATGAACTGCTCTCGTAAATTTCTAGGGTGTTATAATTTTTTGAAAAAGATAGGGTATTTTTATTTCATGGTATATTTCGACATTTTTAAAAATGAAGATTCATCTTTATTTTTAGTGCATGTTGTAGCGTCTAATCCGGGCTCTAGTTAAAACTTTCTTTCACGTTTTGAATTCCAGTGACTTTATTTACTTCAAGTATTTGTGTATTTAAAAATTTTCTCAGTATGTTACTTGTTTTCATGTTTTTTTTTTTATAAGATGATTTAATGCACCATATTTATATATTTCAGAGAGAATTCTTTTATTATATTCCGATGCAAATGACTGTATATCTAATATGCGTATTCAATCTCACTAAACCTACGCTCATTTTTGAAATTAACTCCACAATCATAAGATATCATAAAAAAAAAAGAAATGAATATTCAAAAACAATGTGAGTAAAGCAATGAGAAGCAGTTTTATACCCAAAAGTTTTGATAAAATTAATTATTTAATGATGTTCCTCGGTTGGGAAGTAGCTGTAGTTTTGCTCGAATAGATTTGTAACAACTGATAAATATCCATTGTTACAATGCCTTGCCTCGAATAGTAGTAACTCCAACAACACTGATTTAATCAACACACATTATTTACGAAAAAGCTTCGCGATTTTCAAAAAAAAAATTCACATTTTAGGTGAACCTCAAAATCGTGAGAACATACTTCAACACTTGCAAATTTAAAAATACAATTAAAATATTAAGGGGCATATATATAGAATGCTTCTCGAGATTCAGAATATTTACAGTGTTCAACATGAAAATATTGGGACATTTTTAAATACCTGGTGGATGGAGTAGTAATTTCTTCTTAGTACGTTCTGACATTCCGTTAATAAGTTAATCATATCAATATTTCACAAGCGAAAGCAAGTAAATTTTATTGCCTGTTAATGCTAATCTATATTGATAGAGTTATTTAACATATAATGCTGAGCATCTATAAACATGCTACAATAACTTCGTTCAAAATTTTGAGTATATCCCGTCTTTATGTGTTTTTTTATTTAGTTCGGAAAATAGAAAAACTTTGGAGAATGAAAGGAGAAAGTACATTTCTGGGAAGAAAGGGTCAATCACCGGGCGTTACCAGCCTGTCACTTCAGTTCAGCCCCCTCTCGAAGGATTATCATACATGCCAATTACCCATTGTCACATATTGGGGGGGGGGGGAAAGCATTCTAGAATCACGTGACCCTGTGGTCATTTTGAAAAGATTTTGTGAAAATAAGTAGCTTTTTTTGAAGAGGTTTTGTGTTCGACCCTGAGCCGTCGATAGGGTTAATTATCATGTAAATTTTCAATCATCCGTACAGGCATCACAGCCTCTGGATGATAAATATGGTTTTTTTTAAACTAATCTAAATCTCTGTATGGTTAAAATTAATAAATTTGATTTGATAGGTTGATAAAATTCTTAGAACCTAATATGTTGATTAAACCATTAAACCAAACATATCTTTATCACCTACCCTTAATATAAATGAAAAACAATTTCCTGAAAATAACAACCAAAAGGAATGTATGAAAGATATACCTTATAGAAATTTATTAGGGTCTCTAATGTTTCTAGCTTGTAGAAGCACACCAGATTTGCCATTTTCATTATGCAAATTGTCAAAATTCAATAAGAACCACGGCACATAACCTTGTTAGCGCAGTGTGCAGTGTCGCTCAATAAGAACCCAATTTGAATAAAAAGTTTGTTTTATTTCATATCGGTCAGTCACACCAGGTGTCACTGGTGTGTTATTATTTTTCCTACTCATTTTTCCAAATTTTCACTTCTAGGCCTGCAGTTGTCTACTGATGCTTTTGACGCAGAAGGATAAACTTCGTCGTTTTTACGTCAAGCAAGTGATGTGTGGATGGGACGTGATGACTTCCGATTGGGTGGGTGGGGATCAGAGTCTTCAAATTTGAATGGGGATCCAAATTCGGAAAAGTTGATGTTCTAACTGTCCTGATCTTGGTATTTCGGATTGTTGGGTGCCATATCTTGCTCAAGTGCAGTCGTTCTTCCTTCCTGTTGAAATTATCCCAGTGCTTAACAATCTCAATAGCTTCGTTGGTTAGTCAAGAGTAGAAGTGGGTTTTCTGAAGAGAACTTATTTTTTAAAGCCTATGTACCGGAAAAAATGCTCAATGCAGAGGAGGCCAATCAGATGCCTTCATGTAGATAGTTCTACACCATGTTTAGTGTACTGCTGTTCTAGTTTCTTTGATAGTCACACCAGCCATAAAGTTACTGTTGAAAACAAGCAAAAAGGAAGAAAGGACCATCAACAAAAGGACATACCTATCGAAGAATTGGAAGCTTTGTACAAGGCCCCAATCCCAATCTCTTGTGTGAAGTACAATGACCTGCAACCTTTAAGAGCTTTTACAACTCTTGACGTGAGATGGACGTGATATATACATGACAATGATAACTAAGGATAATAAACTTCATGTTTTCACTGAATATTTTTCCGCACTAACCACTAATAATTTTTTATCTACTTTTAATTTAATTCATCATACCATGATCAAATATCATAATTCAAATTTTATGCAATGTGTGTCTGTGTTCAGTTTCAGAATCCTGCTCAAATCAGAGTCTTCAAATTTGAATTGGGGGGGGGGGTTGTCTGAATTTGGAAGAGTCTATTTTCTAACTCCTGATCTTGGTATTTCGGATTGTCGGCTGCCATATCTTTCTCAAGTGGCATTGATGACCAGTGAGGTGAGTTTTTATTGAGCACAAAGTGGTGAAGATGTAGACCGATCCACATGAACAGGGAATCCTATAAGCTCCCACCAATGAGAAGGAGTCTTGAGGATCTTCAGCTGATTGAAGCAGCTGTGAAGAACATGTAGCAATTAGGAGCCTGAATAGAGATTCAAAAATAATTTTTCTTCCTGCCAGCGAAGGAAATGTAAACACTGTGATGAACTGAGAAGAATTTGACTGGAAAATACAGGGATTTGCTAGACTCTCCCCCACATACAAGAAACTCAAATTAGATTCTACCTATCGCATAGTGAAGAAGACCAATGCTTTAATCAAGTCATCCACCATCGATAAGGAAATTCAACAGCATCTCATAAAACAGGGTGTCTACCAACACTGGAAAGTCACAGTCCTAGAAAAGTCACAGAATGAGAAAAAGGTCAGAAAGTCCCGAAAAAGTCACAAAATTTGAGTGGAGGTCAGATTTTTTGATTCTCCAGAGATCTTTTTTTCCCCCCTTTAAAATCTACGCTTTTGAGTAGCTGTGGCATTCAATATTTCTTTTCTCTTTCAGGTTTTATTTATTTTTTTTCCTGTGTGGAACTTATTTTTTGCACTTCCTGCCTCTTCTCCCTCCATAGCCCTACATCTTGCGTGAGGGCACCTAGGTTGGAATCTTTTGTTGGATCGAAGCCAGATTTTACATGGGGGGCCCCTTCTAAAGCTAATTTATAGTGTGGAAAAAAATGATAAGGATTTGTTCCTGGGCCCCCAAGCTGGAGCCCTGTCAGCTCTACCCCTGGGGGTCATGCCCCTCCCTGACAATTCCTAACAAATTAATTAAGTTAATTCCTAACAAAAATCCCCTTAAAAATTTTTTTTTGCCCTTTCATTTTGAATTTTGCACTCCACCAGATCGGTGGATCTAGAGCTCGCTGTTGGGAAGGGTGATTTTACAAATTGTTGCATATACAGTGACCATAAGTCCCATATTTTCCGGGACAGTTCTCATTGTTTCTCCATCCCGATTTTCCCATTTTTTAGTCAAAGTTTTCTTGAATTTGTTATTTAATCAAAGACAGGTAATTTTCACAGGTAATTTTCAACGGGTTGATTGAATGCAATATTATCATATAGAAGTTAAAATTTCATGAATGATAATTCATCGCATTGAGGGCAATATTGCATACTTCGCGTTAGGAGGGGATCACACCCTCCCCCATAGATTTGCACCTCCTTCCAGAGCAGACAGAAAACATTTTCTTTGATTTTTTGGCCAATGGAATTTATTTACCTATTCACCTCAGATTCAGCATAGCATCCTTCTTGAGTGGCACGAAGTGCAGCCGCAATGGGTTGTGTTGGGGGCAGAGCGTGCCGACTGAGCTGACGAAAGAAAAACAATGATCGAAAGTTCATTTTGAACTCTTTATTCCATAAAAGTTGCAAAAAAACAAGATAATTTTTGTTCATCAAAAATACGGCCGGCAATGAAAAAGGGAGAAACAAATCGAATCCCGACATACATACATGCCGAAAAAACAGACATCATACATATAGAGAAAAAACCAGTCTATATATCCATGCTTCCGTGAGGGTGAGAGCACGGCGCCGCCGATTTGCATATAGTTTCGGAACAACTGGTTCCCACACGTGCATGGAGAGAAAAAAAAAGGAAACAATCCAACAAAACACCCCTTTTTCCTTTTTTTTTTACATTGAAAATAAATATTTACAATAAAAACGTAATTTTTCATTACACATAGGTTTCGTTAACATATCGGTGACATTTTTCTCTCCACATACATGCGATAATACAAATTCATTTTTCTCTAATAAATCTTTTACAAAGAAAAATCTAATATCAATGTGTTTAGTTCGCTGATTTTCAACACAGTTCTTTGATTGTCACAATAAATAGTAGGAATATGCAACGGTAAATTCACTTTTTCCAAAATTCGGTATAATCAAATAACCTCTTTGACTGTCTCCGATAATGCTACAAACTCCGCTTCCTTAGTTGAAATCGCTTTCTACGAAATCGGAACACCCCCCAGTAAAATAACATATCTGTTCATGGAACGACGATCATCTCTATCAGACGCCCAACTTGCATCTGAATATGCAATCAAGTGCATATTCTTACTATGATTTAAATTGATACAATAATGAGCTGTATCAACAACATAATTAAATACTTGACATAATAATTTCCAATGAATAACAGATGGTTTTTCACAATATTGTGATAATAGAGTAACTGGATACATTATATCGGGTCTCGTCCTGTTTGCTAAAAAAACTAAGCTCCCGATTAAATTCCGATTTGGAGCATCAGTGATTACAGAATCACTTTCTTGACACCCCTGAATTGTAATACCTGTACTTAATGGAATATTAGATTTACATTTGGAAATATTTTTGTAAATTCGTTGCATTTTTTCAATATAACCTTTTTGATGCATAATTAAATCATTTCCCACATTTTCGAATTGTACTCCTAAAAAACATGAAATTGAACCCAAATTTTTCATTTCAAACTTTGATTCTAACAAACTTATTATGATATTCATATTTTCCTCATTTTTGGCAAATACCACCATGTCATTAACATATACTAATATAATAACATTCCAATTATATACATACAATTTCCATTAAACAATTTTTCAAAACCTAGTTCTAAAAAAATGTTTTGTCCAACTCAAAAAACCATTGTCTTCTGGCCTGATGTAGACCGTATAATGCTTTTTTCAGTCTCAAAACATGATCTTAAAACCTGAAATTTCAAACCCTGTGGTTGATTCATATACACAACATTGTTGAGTTTACCGTACAAATATGTATTTTTTATGTCTAAATGTCGATGAATCCAACAATTCAAAATAATTAAAATGATCATGAATAATTTAACTAATGTGAAATTCACTACCGTGAATAAACATCAAAATAATCGACGCCTTCGACTTGTCGAAAACCTTGTACCACTAGTCGTGCTTTATAACATTTTATGTTACAGAATTCGTCCTTTTTGATTGTGTACACCCATTTGTTTCCCAAAATGTTTCGATTATCAGGTTTTGGGACTAGATTGTATACATCCCGCGATTTTAGTGCTTCAATCTCATCTTTCATCTCGTTTTGCCACTCGTCCTTCTGTGATGAATTTCTTGCTTCAAAGTAGGAATTAGGGATTTTTATGTTGACACAGTGAGCTTCGATGTTCGTATCCGATTCATTTGATGTGTCATCATAAACGTCATTTTCTTTGTATCCCCTCTGAAATCAAAATCGTCTAAGTTTATGCTGATCCCTTTTCGTTCACAATATTTTTGTACATTGTTTTTACTTCGGAGTCTGATATTTTCTTCAGGATAGTAATAGACATCTTTCCTGCCTGCTGTATCACCTTTTTTTCTTGTTTTTACAACCCTTTTCCATTTCACGTTCTCGTCATATTGCATTTTCTGATTTTCTGTGTCCTCTTCAGAATCTCCCATTTCTACTTCTGAATTATTATGGAAGTTAATCAAAGGATTTTCACGACATTTTTGAGACTCTCTTTGAATTTCTGTACCCATAGTAAATTCATTGAATTTTACATGGTTCGTCTCAATAACCTTGTCTGTTTTCAAAATCCAAACTCTATATCCTTTTGTTTTTATTGCATAGCCAACCAACAATCCCTTTTCCGCTTTGCTATCTAGCTTGTTGCGATACCTTTTAGGAATGAAGACGTAAGCCAAACTTCCCATGACTTTCAAGTGTCTGACGGAAAATTTTCTGCCACTGAAAACGTTCAAGGGTGCTTTCCCTTTCAAAAATTTATGCGGGAACCTATTTCGTAAATAGTTCTGTGTATTTACTAGTTCAGCCCACATGTCTTTCGGTAATTTTCCTTGAAGCAACAAGGACCTGACTCCTTCCATGAGGGTCCGATTATATCGCTCCATGATACAGTTCATTTCTGGAGAGTATATATTAGTTCTTTCGCTTTTTATTCCATTCTCTCTCAAATATGTCTCGAAATATTTAGCACAAAACTCTAACCCATTATCGGATCTAATCCGTTTGATTTTTTTTCCACGTTTGCTGTTTGATTTTAGCTTGATAGGATTTGAAACAGTTAAAAACTTCATTTTTGTGTTTCAAGATATATACAACTGAATACTGGGAAAAATCGTCAATTATAGTATAGAAATACGCGGCTCCTCCTTTTGATAATACGGGTGCCGGTCCCCATAAGTCCATGTGACATAATTCTAATATATCGGTAGTTTGGACTTCATCGACTCGTTCAAATGATGCGTGTTTTGCTTTAGACATCATACACGTATCACAATTTTCAATTCTTCCACATAGTTTATCAAGCCCATATACTAAGCCACTTTTTGAAAATTTACTTAATGCTTTAGCATTTAAATGTCCGAATCTGGTGTGCCATAACATCATGTCGTTTCTATCAAGCAAATGAGATTCATGTTTAGTATTCGCGTTAATTACCTCTGTATTAACGACATAAAGCTTTCCAGATAAAGGGGCACTGAAAAATAATTTTCCATTTGCTTTGAAAACATCAATTTTTCGATCAACTAGGCGAGCTCTATAAGCCACAGTATCTATTAGTCTCCCGCTAATTAAATTTCGGCACATACCTGGAGCATACAAAACATTTTGCAATAAAAGTACTACATTACCTTTTGTCCCACATATCTTAATTTTAACATCACCGGATCCAAGAACATTTGTCGTTCCTTCTGCAATGATGGCTTCGTCATCCGGAATCTCTCGAAAAGTTGAGATAAAGTTTCTGTCGTTGCAAAAATGTTTGGTCGCGACTATATCAATTAGCCACTGCACACCTTTTGATGTTGATATCATCGCAGACGCGTATATTGCACCACTTTCACTATTGTCCCCACACTGAAGATTGTTTTTCTTCATTTTGCTGCTGATCACAGTTTTCCGTTCTTTACAGTTTCTCGCAATATGTCAGATGACTCCATATTTGTAGCACACTCTCGAGTCCTTGCATCTTGATTTCACCTTCTTGGTAGATTTTTGACATTTCGTCGAACCAAACGCTGTATCTTCAGAGGTCATCTCATCTTCACGATGTTGAACTCTATCGTACTCCGACAAAAGCACTTCGCGTACTTTTGCTGATGTAAACTCGCCATCTGGGAGTTGATACAACTGCATCACCATGTTATCATATGCCTGTGGTGAATGGACTAGAAGTTGAAATGCCACTTCATCATCGGGCACCTTTCGTCCGGCTAGTTCCAAATCGTTGACAGCTCTGAAAATTCTGCCGATGTACATAGACATCTTTTCAGACGGCATGAATTTTATTCCTATTAATTCGCTTCGAAGTGCTGCCACTCTTGCTTGTGTTTTCGGTTCATAGGCTTGCTCTATGTCTTTCCAAACCTTTCTTGGATCTGTGGTTTCTAATAAGAGGTTTTTCAGTTCATCCTCTATGCTCAGGCATATGACGGAGAGTGCTTTATCCCTCTTTGCATTGAATTGCGATATTTCTTTCAGTGTAGCTTCCGATGAAGGCTCAGGTTCAGAACCGCCCACAAAACAGAATAGTCCTTGGTGCATCAGCAACATCTTTGTGTTGAATTTCCAATGACGATAATTGTCCTTATTCAACTTCGAATAAGCAAAGATGCTACCATCAGATCTCATTTTCAAAACTTTCATATCCCTAATTTCAACAACTCAGTCAAAAACGGGCACTGGGCCCATAACTCTTGTTGGAAGCAGAGCGAGCCAACTGAGCTGAAGAAAGAAAAACAACAATCGGAAGTTCATTTTGAACTCTAACTTTTATTCCATAAAAGTTGCAAAAAAACAAGATAATTTTTGTTCATCAAAAATACGGCCGGCAATCAAAAAGGGAGAAACAAATTGAATCCTGACATACAGACATAATACATATAGAGAAAAAAACCAGTCTATATATCTGTGCTCCCGTGAGGGTGAGAGCATGCCGCCACTGATTTGCATATAGTGTCAGAACAACCGGTTCCCGCACGTGCATGGAGAGAAAAAAAAAGGGAAACAATCCAACAGGTTGCATGACCAAGCGCCGCACCTGTACTGTACCACAAGGGACAAGTGTGTATTTTGGTTCTCTCACAAAGAATTTACTCCAGAATAGTCAAATGAAAGCAAAGGAAAAATTTGGCTTCTCACTTCTCCGGTCCCTCGAGTATTAGAAACATCTTTTGAAAAATAAATCTCATTATAAATCATCTTTACAGGATAAGTGATGATGGCCCACAAAAACAAGTGCTTTTTCAAAGATTAAATTATCTGGCATTATTAAGTATGATAAAATAATTCTGGAGTAAAAAAACAGGGAAAAAAATTATTCTACTTCAGAAGTGGGATGTATAGTCGCAAGCATTTTTCATGGTAAACAATGGTGCGGGGCTTTCTTATTGAAAAAATCAGGTTTATCTTGTGGTCCCTTTCACTGAAGCCCTGTCAGCCTCCTGGCAGGGTTACCATTAGGGGCGGCATATGAGGCTTCGCACTTGGGCGGCAGGTAAGCTGGGATGAGTAGCAACAGAAAAGAATAATGCCAATATGTAGCCTTCCTACATTGGGGCAGACATTATATGAGTGGGGTAAAAAAGCTATTTAGACTGGATGAACAAAAAAACCCTTTTCTTTCTTTGCTTGTTAGGACCTTTCAACATCTGTAATATTCCCCCTAAAGCAGTGTTCCCAGGATCACGTGATAATTCCTAGGGGTGGGGGGGACTAATAGACCACAGCACTAGGGAGTCCTCTTGGGAATAATATTGGTTTTCTGTAGAAAGGACATGATCTTCTCTCCACATCGTGGAGCAGGGCTGTTGGATCTTTGGCGGGTTGGTAAGCCAGAGTTTTCACTGGGGGGGGGGGCTCTGTAGTAAATTTATAGCATAAAAAAACAATGATGGCAATTGTCCCGGGCCTTAGACTGCAGCACTGTCAACCCAATCCTTGGGGGGGGGGCAGGTGAAAGGGCACCAATTTTTCCCCCTGCGAAAGAATTTTTTAAAAAATTATCATCCATTTTTTTATTTATTTCAATCGCGTCTATCTTTATCGACTAGCTATAGCAAACGACAAAATTGTACAATATACGCATGCGACAGAACGAGAGTTCAAGAGAAGACTGAAATCGTACTCATTCACCATTAATTGTGTTACAACATAACTTTTAGGCTGAATTTAAAGGAGTACCACAGTGCTTTTCCAAAAGTGTGCGTCAGGGCTCCTAGGAGCATCAAATCGAGCTCAAAATATGGAGCCCACAAAACCTATGCTATAGCTCTTTAATGCCCAGATAGAAAACCTGGGAGGTTCGTTAAAATACCAAGTTTTTTGTGTTCCAAGTGGACTCGTCCAAATTTCGGCCACTTTCCCTCTCCCCACGCTTTCTCCATGAGTTTCTATTCATGCTACCCTTTGCATTGACATTCACCCTTTCATTTCAATGGATTTTCGGGATATAATTTGTCTATATACTGAAAATACACCCCTTTCCTCACAGTATTATCTCTTTGTAAAATGCATTGAGTACCCTTATCTTTCCATAAATGATATACATGAGTGTGAGTGCAAGGAGGTGTGATCCATACAGGTCTATTGTGTGAGAGGGTCTACTGTGTCAGTAAGGAAGACAGTACTTTACTTGGATATAATCAGTCCATTCTCAAGGAGCATTCTAGTACATCAGCTTTTAAAGTCCCATTGATAGGGCATTGTAGTTGTCTTTCCCATTCCCGCCTCTGACAAGAGCTTTCATCTTCTTCCCCGTTGGTGACAAAGCCCACCCAAACATACCCATACCCCCCTATCTGGGCCGACTTGAGGCGGTTACGGGCATTAACCTACTTGGCCGACTTCGGCCAATCTGGGCATTATAGGTGGTTCTTTTATATGGTGAAAAAATTCTTGGGAAACTGCCGATCATGGGCGGAGATACAGGGGGGGGGGCATTGCCCCCCCTAGAGTCAAACGTGGAGTCGACTGATCTAATATATATATGTATAGATGAATTGACATCATCATCATCGTGCCCCCCCCCTCAGACTTCCAAGTCAATCTCCGCCTATGCCACCGATGAACCATGAATTACAAAAGGGGGGCAGCAGACAAAAGAGTACCATTGGAATACAGTAACAAGCTTGCGATCTAGACCAGAGGTCTTTAATCTTTTTCCAGTCATGAGCACTGCCTGTACCCATCAAAAGAAGAGCACTCTTATGTCATGACATACAAATGCATGAAATCTGGATGATTTTAATAATTGAATAATGTTAATGTTTAAAGGAAATGTTGATCAAGTGCTCGGGAGCACCAAATCAGACATGAGCATCGAGCAACGGATTGAAGATGACTGATCTAGATGGACACCCAAGCATGACGATAGAGCTAATAACAAATGTCTAATATTGGACTTCGAAAAATGTGAATAGGAAAAGGAATATGTGAAATCCGTTTCTTGAAAGGGCCCTTGGTTGGTCTAGTGCAGTGTTCCTCAACCACCCGGCCCTGGCATCTGCCAAACAGCGCTGTGAGTGGTTTATTGCTTCATTTTTACCCATTTATTTCCCATTAATCTTGTGTATGCCCTGGCCTTCCTATCATGAAAAAGAAATCAACCATGCCGCAGGATTCAAAAGGCTTGGAAACACTGGTCTACTGGCCCCACATCTTGCAGTAGTGCCCCCTTAGCTGAGATCTTTGGCGTGCTCAGGCAAAATTTTCACTGGCCGCGTATAGTGAATTTATAGTGTGATGAAACAAAAATGAGAATCATCTCATTTAGAGTCCCCGGGCTGGATGAGCCCTCTACCGTGCTTCCCTCCGAATTGGGAAATCAGCTAGACTATGTTTGTATCCTTAAATGACGGTTTCGGTTATCGTATATAAGTAACTTTTCTTATTTTTTTATTTTACCTGCGCCAATGTGTTTTGCCTGCGTGCGTTAATGTAATTAGTAAAGAAATGGGCTCATTCTTGCACATTTATTTATTTATACAATATTTTTGGCCCAAGGCTTATACAACAGGACACAGTAGATAGATTCTATTAAGATGCCGTTTTCTTCTGATACACATCCCTGTGTGGCAATGAGCATCGATTCTGACGGCAAACTGCCGATTTCGAAAGTCTGTGCCGATCGTTGAACTGACTGAACAAACTGCTCAATCAGTCACACCTTGCTCCATTCAATGTCGTTCGGGTCTTTTGCTCTGTTTTGAGCCCACTATTGCTATGTGCCGCAGTGCCATGCTGCTGTTGTGCACACAGCATCGTGGTGTTATGATTGAAGTCATAACACATACTTTATGTAAATTATATTATTGTTTTAGATGGCTATATATTGTATATAAAGTGTAGGTGTTTTTCTTTTTTTTTTTCTCGGTTGGTGAAGGGGAATTATCTCGCGGATCGTGGGGAATGGAAGTTTGACCACATGGCCCCCTCAGACAATCTTTAGATGGACGAGCTCCACTTTCACTTGGGAAGGGGTCGAGTGGTCTGAGTTCCTGGAAACTTTCAGTGACGTAGATCTCATCCAGCACATTGATTGGCTTAAAGTCCCACTCCAGGAGCACTATCTTGTAAGTTTCGCTTCTCTCTGGGCGATTCTTGATGAGTATGCCGAGGTGTTAAGATGTAGAAAATTAATACTTGAGCTCAACCTCCATTCCCGTGCTTGTGAATTGTAATGAAGTATTGAAAGGCACGCTGAAAAAATGGGTATTGTTGTAATCTTTTGTTATTTATATTATATATACATATATATTTTGTGATTATGTAACCAAGGAGTCATGTAATTCTTTTTTTTCTCACAACGCAATATCCTATTCATGAAGTAAATGTAAAACTTTAAAAATTCTAATCGGCTCGATTCCTTTCTTGAAGTTTCAGTTTGATTCTTTTGATATTTTTGATGAATGAATATAACATAATAAAATTGGTGCCGTTTGACCAGTGGCACTTGCAAAATATCACGAGTGCTTTGATAACGTTCCTGGTCAAAATTTTTTGGATTTACTTTAATTTAATTTCTTGTTTCATTATAATTGATAATCAAATTTATTTTGTTTTTCCCCCGGAAAAATAATTACAAGACTCCTTGAGTTGGCAATGTTCGGTCATATGTTTGTTTTTTTAACATCGTAAATGAGATTTGATTTAGGTTTTACGCAATTTTCGTTTGATGATTTTATATTTTCTTCTGAGAGTTATTATTTGAAGAGTTTTGGTTTTTTTCTGATATGAAGCATTTTAAATATCAGTAGAGCAGGATGTTGTCTTAAATTTAGTTATTGGTCTCAGATGTTCAGAAAGGCAACTCAATGTGTAACATATTTAATTTATATTTTTATTGCTGGTGTATTTTACGTAACTTTGCGGCAGATGGATAGAAGAGATGATTTTATCGCACTAAGAATTAATTAATATTGATGATCATTGTGTATAAATAGAATGCATAGGATGTATTTTGGTAAAGTTATACATCATGGTGCATGAGAATTTGTGTCGAGCAATAAGAGAGAGAATGTTTTCGAATTATATGCTTGTTTTAGAATTATGTTTGTGCGAAATTAAGAGATAGAGTGCTCTAGATTTATATGCCTATACGGAAAGTGAGACCAGTAACTAAAAACAAAATGAATCCCCAGAATATTAATATGTCAAGTTTATGGCCAGTCTTGATTGGGTCCTATAACAACATTCCGAGCTTTTCGGGTCCAACTTCGGACATTTCAGCTCCAACATTATTTGAGCAAATAGAGAGAGCTGATCAGTTGGCTCAGTGGCCAGATAAAATTAAAAAAGAAATAGCTCTCCAAAAATGTACCGGGCAAGTGGCAGTACACTTATAAATAAATAGCCACAATATACGTGACTTGACATATGTTCAATTCAAAGCCTACATAATAGAAAGGTTCAGCTCTGAGGAAAAGCCCGAAACATTTTTAGGGTTGTTGACTACCGCCAGTCAACAAGATTTGGAATCTGTCAGAGATTTTGGTGATAAGTTGCGATCACTAGCAAGACGTGCGATTCCCATAATCCCGAATGAAGCCCCTCAAATTACTAATTACCGAGAATCACTCATTTTGGCGAGGTTCAAACAAGGCATATCGCCTCATATGCAACAGGTTATGGCTGCACATAATCCGGAGACCCTCCAACAAGCAGTTGATTTAGCTCATCGTATCGAGCAGTCTTCTGAACATAAGCCTGTTTGGGCCGGATCAGTTACTCCTTCTCCATCCTCAATAGCGAGCGCTTCAGCTTTTGCCACTAGTTCATCAGCTCAGTATCCTATTGTCCTGGTTCTTTTGTAAAAATTACTTAATATTGAGAAGGATCTGCAAGAGTTGCGTAGATCCTTCCACTCGCCACCCGCCACTCAACTAATGACCAAAACTCACGGGAACACAATTTTGTCTCAGCTAGACCCACAGTCACGTGTCTTTATTGCAACAGACAAGGACACATGGCTTGAGAATGTCGATTCAGACAAAATCAAACATTTCAATACCCCAGACCACGAGGGCGTATGAACGATCGCTCTTTTCAAACTTCAGATAACCATTTTAATTCACGGTCAAGAGAACATAATAGGCGTGGAGCTAACGGAAATTCAAGCCCAAGGGCTCAGTCACCAAATCAGGGAGAAGGCGTGAATTTAAGTCAGAGTGAAGAGACACAAGTCAAAAGAGTGACATTTGCCGATCATGTAAGGTATATTGATAGAGAGCAAATTCAAATCAGATAGACCAAATTCAAATCAAAGGTGTCTTGGGAATTCCCATTTTCATTAGTCAAAAAATAAATGTAACATTCGACATGGTAAATCACTCACACGCATACCTTTTATGTCATACCCGAAAGTTCTTCACACATGTATGAGGCCATATTGGGAATAGATTTTTTGGTTGCCAGCAACGTGCAAATTCAGTTTTTCGATGGGGGGGGGGGGTCTCACACTGAAAATGCCCAATGGATCAACAGAACACACAGATGAAAATAGTAGAAGAGATAACTTCATTTTTGGGAGAACTATGTACAAGTCAGTTTTGCCCCCTATGTCAGAAAAATTTATACCAGTTAGGCTGACAAACAAAATGTCATCTGAGTGCATATTATTTGAAGGAAACCGAACCTTGGTTCAAGTTTTCCATGTTGCAAATGTATTGCACTCCCCAATTGACGAAAACATATATTTTATGAAAGTCATTAATCCCTCACATAAAGAAACTATTTTGGAACCAGGGACCAAATTAGCGAGAGCTGAACCAGTCACCGTTACTAGTTCAGAAAGAATCGAAGTGTTGAATGATGACAGTGTAAGGTTGGATAAAACTTCTGTGAAGTTTGATACTAGCCATTTGCAAAGGGAACACAAAAGACAACTTTCATCATTATTGATGCAGTACAAAGATGTATTTGCAAGTTCAGTCAGTGAATTAGGGTCCTGTGATACCTTACTACATAGGGTCAATTTAAAAGACGATAGACCAGTGAGACAAAAATCGTTTAAAGTTCCATACGCTTTGAAGAATGAATTAGCATCCCAAATTAATGAATTATTAGATGCAGAAATAATTCAGCCGAGTTAATCGCCATATGCAGCACCAGTATTACTAGTTAGAAAAGCAGATGGAACGTACCATTTGTGCTGTGATATGAGAAAATTGTATTTGAAAACAGTTCTGATTCCTATCCACTACCATGCATGACCGAAATGATAGATAATTTGTCAGGCTCTTATTATTTTTCTTGTCTAGATCTTTGTAGTTGATTTTACCAAATTAAAATACACCCAGATGACATGTACAAAACTGCATTCATTACTGATAAAGGCCTGTACGAGTGGACTCGTGTTCTGTTCAGGATGTGAAACTCCCCTAATAGTTTCCAAAGGCTCATGGACATTGTATTATCAGGTCTCAAACCATTGCAAATCGCCACTTACATAGATGACATAGTAGTTCCTAGTAAAACAGTAGAAGAGAATTTGGAAAAATTGAAGATTGTGTTGTCTTAATCTATCAAAAACAATCTGAAGTTGAAGCCACAAAAGTGAAAATTTTTACAGACTTCTGTGGCATATTTAGGTTTTGTTTTATCCCAGGACAACGTTACTCCCGATCCCCGTAAAGTAGAAGTAGTGCGAAATGCCAAAGCTCCCGTAAACAGAAAACAGACTAGGGCTTTTCTCGGCCTGACCGGCTTTTATAGGCGTTTTATTCCAAATTATGTCAATATAACTTTGCCATTAATAAACTTGACAAAAGCTACTAATGAATTTGTGTGGTCAGAAGAGGCTCAAAAGTCTTTCGAAGTGCTCATTAGGGCTATTGTTTCTAAACCTTGTTTGAATCTACCTAACCTTAATAAGCCATGGTATTTGTATACTGATGCATCTAATTATGCACTTGGAGCTGTGTTAGCTCAAGATGATGACCAAAATATTCGTCATCCTATAGCTTTTGCCTCTCGAAAGTTAAAATCCCAAGAGACAAAGTATAGTACTGTAGAGAGAGAACTTCTAGCTCTAGTATATGCCATAAATCATTTTAAGCAGTATTTATATGGTCAAACGTTTACTTTATATTGTGACCAAGCATCATTGTCAAATGTATTGAAATTGAAAGATCCACATTCTCGTATAGCCAGGTGGGTCATGCACCTACAACAATTTGATTTTATAGTGATAAATAAACCAGGTTCAATAAATATCACTGCAGATTATTTGTCGCGACATGTTTTGCCTGTTACTTATGTGCAAGTGCAGTCTCTGCCTAATTATTCACTGGCAGAAATTGCTGACGCTCAAAAGAAAGATCCTTTCTGTTGTAAAGTATTTGAATATTTAAATTCTAAGTGTGAAAATGGTAGCATTCCTAAGCGTTATAA
Organism: Pholcus phalangioides; assembly: GCF_987345545.1. NCBI lineage: Eukaryota > Metazoa > Arthropoda > Arachnida > Araneae > Pholcidae > Pholcus > Pholcus phalangioides. The sequence goes on from NW_028301604.1 coordinate 32,015,866, forward strand.
AACTCTTAAATTTTTTGTGCATGATTGTATATTATATGTGTGCTCGACTCAGTCAGAACAAATAAACTAAAAATGGAAATTAGTTGTACCAGAGTCCTTGATTCCAGAGGTGTTAACCCTTGCCCATGATGTACCATCATCCGCACATCAAGGAGTATCTAGAACTTTGCCGAGAGTAAAGATGTCATTGATTTCCCTGAGTATCGTTTCTCACCAAACGTTTTGTCAGGTCGTGTATTTCATGTATGCAAAAGAGAGCACATTGTAAATAGCTGAAGAGTCCCTTTCTCTGTCCCTGTGACTGAACATCCAGGTCAAAGAATCGCTTTGGACTGCATAGGTCCATTACCTGAAACCACTGCAGGAAATGTTTATATTGTGGTTATATCAGACTATTTCACGAGATGGCCCAAAGCATACGCAGTTCCTCATATCCGGGCAGAAGTAATCTCCCACAAGTGCTCGTAAAATACATATCTCAACACGGTATCCCAGAGCAAGTGATTACAGATTGGTGGTCGAACTTTGTTTCAAAACTCATGACAGAACTGTACAATACGTTAGGGATAAAGAAAATAACCACTCATTTGTATCACCCTCAAGGAGACTGTATGTTGGAGCGCCTGAATGCAACAATAATTCAATCACTCAGCCATTTGGTCTCTGAAACACATGTTGACTGGGATTTACATTTGCCGTGGGCCCCTATTAGCCCACCAGTCAGCGATTCACGCAGCAACAGGTTATTCTCCGGCATTCCTCCAATATGGTCGTGAATTGGTCCTTGCTATAAACATGCTCGGACCACTCCCACAAACAAAGTTTGACTCCTATCACGTTTTTGTGAAAGAACTGGAACATACTTTGGAAAGAACATTCCGGATTGTGAATTCGAACCTACTGAAATCAGCTGAAATGCAAGAACAGCGGAGAGCTCTGGTGTCAAAAGATAAGAATATTCAGATTAATGATTTGGTGTTTCTCTTTGTGCCAGCGATTAAGCCGCATCTGTCAAGGAAATTGTCAAAACAAAATATTGGTCCTTATATAGTCATATCTAAATTATCTCTGGTCAGTTATAAAATAACTAGCGTAAGCAACCCGGCTGACGCCCAAATTGTACATATCAACAGACTATCTAAGTACCAGCCACGGTATGACTTGCTGATAAACAGGCAAGATTTCGAAACCTTACATCCGAATACGTCTGAGCAAATGAATATTCCTTCTGAACTTCAGATACCATTCCCCTTGGTATATTTTCCGCCCGCTCCAGCACCGGATCGAAGTTCCTCCCGGTATAATCTCAGACCTACCATACATCAGCCTCTCAGATTTGTGCCATAAGGTAGGAATCAAATTGATCTGTGCTATATTGCCAATGAACTTTGCACCTGTGTATAGTGTAACATAATGCAAAAACTTTTATATATATGCAGATGGCAGTGCATCACCACAGCTACTACTCAAGTGAACATTGGTTTCATTTTCAATAAAAATTTTGGTTTCGTGATGTAAATTATCTAAATTTTGATTGCAAAGGTTGCTACCCAGCTTTAGATTTTTTTTAATGTGTCGTTTTGAATATCACATTATTTTTGCACATGCTATTATGTGCATTTTTGCTAGTAGATACTCTAATTTTAAAAATGTGAGAAAATGTGGTTCTTTTGTTAATTAATGACAGAACATTGCCAAATTACCATTTGTACATAAATTTTATAATTTTCATATTTAGCTACTCGTAATATAAAATGTAGATACCCAGTGCCGAAGTGTGTCGTAGTTTCGTTTTATAAGTTTAGACGTCTGATTGTCTCAGCTTGTTTCCTCAGTCATGGAAGAAAAAAAAACAGCTCAATTTTTTTCCCTGGTTACTTTGGTATTATTATTTTGTTTATTTCATATGTCATATTGCATACACAACACATTCTAGTTACGGTAATGATTTTTTGATTTCAGCTTAGTCCGAAAATGTCACTTGTGTGTGCTTTCCTTTTTTTTTTCTTTCTCCCTATCGACATATTCTCTTCCTCTATCAACATGTGTCTTCATTATTGCATGGATACATTCGTAATTTTGCAACAGCTTGTATGATTTGCGATTACAGCTATGATACTTGTGCATAATGTGCTATGTGATCATGTATAGGATCAATTTTATAATCTTCTAACAATAGAATGAGTAGTATGATGTGTTGGAGGTGAGACGAAGTTAAAATATGAAAATATGGTTCAGTTCTGTGTTATAAATATGGGGTTTGTTTGTTTTGATATGCATATTATGGTTTCAATTGATTATTATGTCATGATTGATTATGCCATGAAGTAAAACATATACTAGTATATTTTATATTGATATTTTTGATAACGAATGAATATAACAGTGGCACTGCGACTATGGCTTAATATTGATCAATAGTGTGTTCAGTAGTTTTGCATTCGCAGGACGCATTTTTTCTGTATTTTTAGAGCATGTAGAGGCACAAACAGTATTTACAATGCTCAAGCGAAGAGCTAGAAATGAAAGAGCTTCATTTGTCAAAAGCGATTACATTTACCACTAAAATCTAAACAAATCCTTTTTAAAAGGGATGGACAACGCAGTAAAACCATCTGGTCCACCTTGACTTATTCATATTGGACCTTGTAATTTACACATTTTGTAAGTGGTATTGAAAAATCGTCATTGTTAAAAAACTTAAGTATCTTCATAATTTGCCGTGCATATTGTCAGAGTTGACAGATCGGACTGTGGAAGACTCCCAAAAAGAATGTAATATATATATTATGAGGAGAGCAGAAAAGAATTATCTGACCAAAATTTTTTTTTTTTGTAACCAAGACATTTCTGTTATTTTGCTTTGGCTTGAGTCAATTTTACAGGATACTGAAATAATGTGCTATGAAAAAAAAAAAATTTGCAATTTTCCAAAAAAATTTCTAGGAATTTTTTTAATTATGCCATGATTATATTGTCTAGGGGGGGGGGATGCCCACCCCATCCTACTTTTTCTAATTTTTTGAGTGGAAGCCCTGCGAATGAGGAAAGGTCACAGAAAAGTCACCAAAAAGTCACAGAATTTTGCTTTTGGTATTTGGTAGACACCCTGTAAAATCTGAAGCCCAGCCTTCACGTCTGTATGGTCTATCAAAAATACACAAGCCTGACATCCCCCCCCCCTCTGCCTAATTGTTAGTGCAATAGGTTCTCCAACTTATGCCATAACAAGCATCTCACCACATTACTCCAACCTTATATAGATCTAACAGAACCTCTTACTTCAGAGAGTCCTCTCACTTGATACAAGAACTCCATGGGATTACTCTTCAGCCAAGCGACATTCTAGTGTTTTGACATCACTTCGCCCTTCACCAACGTTCCGATCATGGACACTATCAAAATTATTGATCGTATCTTTCCAAAAGATCTCACTGATCTATTCAAGCACGTCCTGACGACCACATATTTCAAGTGGAATGGCGAATTACACAGACTGATGGCATGGCTATCCCTCTCAGTCCTGTTGTCGCTAATCTGTTTATGGAGTCCAAGAGAAAAGCCATCAATTCTGCCCCCCCCCCCCAGAGACCAACGACTTGGTTTCACTGCGTCAATGATACATTCGTTGTGTGGCCACATGGTGAGGAGGCTCTAAATGAATTTCACTCCCAAGACACTGATAGTCTCTTCAGAAACCCACTTCTACTCCCGACTAAACCGTGAAGCTATTGAGATTATTAAGCACTGAGATAATTTCAACAGGAAGGAAGAAGGGCTGCATTTGAGCAAGATATGGCACCCGACAATCCAAAATACCAAGATCAGGACTGTTAGAAAATCAACTCTTCCAAATTCGGACCCCCCCATTTTAAATTTGAAGACTCCGATTTGAGCAAGATTCTGAAACCAAACACACAGACACACATTGCATAAAATTTGAATAATTATGATATTTGATCATGGTATGATGAATTAAATTAAAAGTAGATAAAAATTATTGGTGGTTAGTGCAGAAAAATATTCAGTGAAAACATGAAGTTTATTATCCTTAGTCATCATTGTCATGTATATATCACGTCCATCTCACGTCAAGAGTTGTAAAAGCTCTTAAAGGTTGCAGGTCATTGTACTTCACACAAGAGATTGGGATTGGGGCCTTGTACAAAGCTTCCAATTCTTCGATAGGTATGTCCTTTTGTTGATGGTCCTTTCTTCCTTTTTGCTTGTTTTCAACAGTAACTTTATGGCTGGTGTGACTATCAAAGAAACTAGAATGGCAATACACTAAACATGGTGTAGAACTATACACGAAGGCATCTGATTGGCCTTGTTGGCAGTGAGCATTTTTTCCGGTACATAGACTTTAAAAAATCTAAGCTTTTTAAATTTCTAGTTTATAGTCAATCACTATGAATAGGAGATTGTTTTCTATGACCGCTTGTTATAACTTTCACCCATTCCTCTGGAATCTCGACATAGGACGTTTGTGTAGGACACAACATAAATCTATACTCAGTGATACTTTGATACACAAATTAATCTCAAATTCTTAAGCACAAAGTACGAACTACACATTGGTAAAGCAAAACAAATACGCACACTCAAATATTGTTTTCTGCTCATGCGCATATGCTGGACTCTGATCATTTTTTCATCTGTACACTGTGACTAAAATCATTGTTCTTCCCTTATGCCATATACACTGAAGAGCCAAAAAAAAACTGATAAACCTGCCTAATATCGTGTAGGGCCCCCACGAGCACGCAGAAGTGCCGCAACACGACGTGGCATGGACTCAACTAATGTCTGTTGGTTTTCATGTTTTTGCTCGATCAAATTCCATATTGAGTGGATATGCAAATGTAAGTACTGCGTCGGATGACAGTGAGATTTTATAAAAAAGATTATGTGAATTCCGATCAGATGGTGATGAAGACAGAGACCGATATGGGTATGTCGATTGATAAGGTTTTTGAGTTTAAGGATTTGAAATAAATAGATGTGTTACTTTAGTATGAAAAAATTTGTGTCTTTATTTGAATTGAATTTTTTTTAAACAAGTTTATGGGCCAGAGCACCCAAATAGCTCTAGTTTAATCGTAAATGTTATAGCTAGCAAAGTTTTCTTAGATATTGATGAATTATGGCTGAAAGTTGCTCAGATTGATTTCTTTTTCCCAAGTTGAACGAGTTCAATTATTCAACATGGAAAATAGACATGAAAGTTATCCTGATGGATCGCAATTGTTGGGACTTTGTGATGGGCACAGCTCAAGAATATCCTGACGATACTCCGGAACGAGACAAAAGAGACTTTGCTTGGCATAAGCAACAGTGTTACACCACAATTTATCAAGGTGTGGAACAAAAATTTCTTCTTCTGATAAGCAACACTAATGATGGAAAAGAAGCTTGGCAAGTTTTGAAGGAAAATTTCGAACCAACATCCAGAGCCAGACTAGCATGTTTAATCGATGAATTTTTCAAGCTGAAATTTGATTCAGAGAATGAGACGATTGGCATATTTTGCAAACAAGTTGCAGAGGAACAACTTGAAGTCAAGGATGCGGGATTCAAGATCCCAGGAATTTTGTGCTGTTTCCAGTTGATCCGATGTCTACCACAAGAGTATGATAATTTAGTACAAATCCTATATCGTTTAGCGGACGACGAATTCTCTTTCTTGAACGTCGAGAAACAACTAATTAGTGAAGCTGGTAGAATCCAACTAAAAGAAAAAGACTCTAACGCAACAGCAATTGACTGTGCATATTCAATGAAATCAACAAAACGTAATCGGGCTAAATCGAGTCGCCGTTCTCAAATCGGTAGCAGTGGATGCGTGTTGGACAAACCAAACGAACAATCTAGGCCTTCAACCATCTACGATTATCTTATGGGGCTGTCGAAATTTTGCACGTACTGTAAAAGGACTAATCACAAGGTGGATCGATGCTTCAAAAAGAAAAAAAGTGACAGTGATCATCGAAAGAATACTCAGACTATGTTTTGTGATAGTGCAATCACCGATCAAGAACGAGCCTTCTCATCGACAAGAAAGATGGAAGAATTCCTGATTGACACAGCAGCGACTTCACATTTTTGTAATCAACGATCATGCTTCAAGAACTTTAGAGAACTGCCATCATCGGAAGCGCTTGTAGCTGACAAGGACTATACATCCAAGATCCTTGGGGTAGGTGATATTGATTTTGTTATTAAAGATGTAAAAGGTGACGTTAACGTAACTCTCACGGATGTATTGTATGTACCAAATATGAGGAGAAACTTACTAAGTGGAGCTAAAATAGACTTGGGCGGAAACAAAATTATTTGGAAAAATAACAAAATGCTTGTATATAACAAATGGTCGAAATATTTCTTTACTGTTTTTCGTAAAGGTTTATTATATGTGTTATATGGTTATCCAAAAATTAATGAGGGGAATGATATTGAAGCATATGGCTTAGATTCTGACTGTGTGCATAAGAGGTTTTGTCACATAAATGTTCCTGTAATTAAAAATATGTGTCTAAATAATAGCGTAAAAGGTCTAGAAAATGTGAAATTTAAAAACGCTAATTGCATAACTTGTAATATCGCTAAGTCTAAGCGAGTATGTCTGACTAAAAACTATGAATATGCCAGAAATACAAAATGTGTTCTCGAAAGAATCCACATGGATTTATGGGGGCCTGCTCCCGTGAAATCGTTAAATGGAGGTAAATATTTTTTGTCAATCATTGACAACTATTCAAGAAAAGTTGATGTGTTTATCTTAAAAAACAAAGATGAGGTGTTTGAATATTTCAAACAATATTTGTCTAAAGCTGAAAGAGAAACTGGTAAAAGGTTGAAGTCTGTCAGAACCAATAATGGGTTAGAATTCATTCACAAGACGTTTGAAAATTTTCTAAGTGACTTGGGAATAGGAATTGAAAGGAGCACAATTTTTACTCCAGAACAAAATGGTGTAGTGGAGAGGTTCAATGGCACATCGATGGATGCTGTACGAGCCATGCTACGTGACAGTAAACTAAAACCATCATTTTGGGCCAAAGCTTTACTAACCTATGTTCACGTCAAGAACAGGTGTATACACAAACTCACTAAAGGGTTAACGCCCATACAAATTTGGACTGGTCATAAACCATCTGTCCGACATTTTCGAAGCTTTGGATATTTGGCTTTCGTGCATGTTCCAAAAGCTTACAGAAATAAATTTCGAGCTGAAGCGAAAATTGGAATTTTCTTGGGATACGCTAACCAGAGAAAAAGATACCGAATTTGGATTCCTAAAGAGCGTAAAGTTGTTGAAAGTATTCATGTAAGAATTGATGAATCAAAAATTGGTGTTATTTCACTGTTCGGTCATGAAAATAAGTTTGAATATGGTTCTTATGAACTAGACAAAAATGTTAGAAAATTTGAAGATTCTGAGAAAAAACTATTGACGTATCTAATTGGATAAGGGAAGAAAACCCCAGAACTACAAGTTCACGTGTAGATGTGTATTATTTCCCTGCATCTAAACGATCGGAAAGACAGAAATTTGAATGATGTCAAAAAATATTGCGAGAAAAATAATTTGAAGTTTCATCCAGATCAATTCAATTTTAAACCAGTTGTGAAAACTGCAAGTGAAAAAGTTGAATCTGATGAAAGTGCAGATTTTGTGGATATTTTTCAATGTGAAGCTTACAGTGTTGAAATTCCGAAAACATTCGAGGAAACGCAAAATTCACAGTTCAAGGAAAAAATGGGATCAAGCTATGGATGATGAAATTGAGATCATGAACGATCTGCAAGTTTGGGATCTTGTTGAACCACCTCCAAATGCGAAAATATTAGGCTGCCGGTGGATATACAATATCAAACGAGATGACAAAAATGACATCAAGAGATTCAAAGCAAGATTGGTGGCTCAGGGTTTCAATCAGAAACGAGGTATTGATTTTACCGATGTTTTTTCCCCAGTCGTAAATTTCGATATAATCAAATATTTGTTTGTTATATTAGTTAGCTCATTGAATTGTTGTCATTTGATGTTAAATTGACATTAAACCAGCTTTCTTGTATGGTAATCTTGATGAAATTGTATATATGAGACAACCTGTTGGTTATATTTCTGAAAAATAAAAAAATTATGTGTGCCTATTAAAAAAGGCTATATATGGTTTACACCAGAGCGGACGTCAATGGAACTTTGAATTAGACAAAATATTACTAAATCTGGGATATTATAAATGTAAATGGTGTAATTGTGTTTATAAATTGAACAAAGTAATTTTGATTGCATGTGTTGATGATATTGTAATATTTGGTAAAACTGAAAAAGATGCAAAAATCGAGATCAATAGAATTGAAGACGTGTTAGATATAACTGAATTAGGGCCAGTAAAATATTTACTTGGCGTAAATTTTGAAAAAATTAGTGATTCAATGTATTTACATCAGGAAACTTATATTGATAAATTGATTTCTAGATTTAAAAATTTACCGAAACGAAATGTACAATTACCTTTAAAAGTTGGATGTAAATTACCGGATAGAGCAAATGAAATTTGTGAAAATGACTTAATGCGGGAAATACCCTATAGATCATTAATAGGATGTTTGTCATTTATAGCAAGTCGTTCGAGACCCGACATTTCATACGTAGTTAATACTATGGCACAATTTTGTAATGGGTACACGTATCACCATTGGACTGTTTTAGTTGATGTATTGAATTATATTTTTGAAACTAAGCATTATAAGATAAATTTGTCTAATGTAAAGAATTTTTTATTGAAAGCAAATTCTGATGCAAATTGGGGATGTAATCTTAGTGAAAGACATTCAACTAGTGGATATTTTTGATTATGCTCGGAGAAATCCCGGTATCATGGAAATCGCAGAAGCAAAAATGCATTGCATTGAGTTCCATGGAATCGGAATTTGTAGCTTTAACTGAATGTTTGAAGGAATTAATATGGTATTCGAGGATACTTAAAGAATTGAATGTTCTTGAAAATGAAATTGCTATATTGTATTGTGATAATCAAGCGGCTATTCATTTTGCTAAAAATAATGTTGAAAATAATAAGACCAAGCATATAGACATTAAGTACAAGTTTGTACGTAAATTTTTGAATGATAACTTATTTCAGTTGAAGTATGTAAGTACGAAAGATAATCTTGCAGATTTTTTAACCAAGCCTCTTGTCAAGGAAAAATTTTAAAAAATTGTTGATGGACTTTTCAATTATTCTTTGATTCAATCAATGGGGCTGATTGTTGGTTTTCATGTTTTTGCTTGATCAAATTCCATATTGAGTGGATATGCAAATGTAAGTACCGCGTCGGATGACATAGTGAGATTGTATAAAAAAGATTATGTGAATTCCGATCAGATGGTGATGAAGACGGAGACCGATACGGGTATGTCGATTGATAAGGTTTTTGAGCTTAAGGATTTGAAATAAATAGATGTGTTACTTTAGTATGAAAAAATTCGTGTCTTTATTTGAATTGAATTTTTTTTAAACAATGTCTGAAGGTAGTGCAGGAGGTAATTGACACCATGAATCCTGCAGGGCTGTCCATAAATTCGTAGGAGTAAGAGGGGGTGGAGATCTCTTCTGAACAGCACGTTGCAAGGCATCCCAGATATGTTCAATAATGTTCATGTCTGCGGATTTAGGTGGCCAGCGGAAGTGTCTAAAGTCAGGAAAGTGTTCCTGGAGCCATTTTGTAGCAATTCTGGACGTGTGGGGTGTTGCATTGTCCTGCTGAAATTGTCCAAGTCCGTCGGAATGCACAATGGACATGAATGGGTGCAGGTGATCAGACAGGATGCTTACGTACCTGTCAGAGTCGTATCTAGACGTATCAGGGGTCCCATGTCATGCCAACTGCACACGCCCCATACCATCACAGAGCCTCCACCAGCTTGAACAGTCCCCTGTTGACATGTAGGGTCCATGGATTCATGCGGTTGTCTCCATACCCGTACACGTCCATCAGCTCGAAGCAATTGGAACCGAAACTCGTCAGACCAGGCAACGTGTTTCCAGTCCTCAACAGTCCAATGTCGGTGTTGTCGGGCCCAGGCGAGGCGTAAAGCTTTGTGTCGTGCAGTCATCAAGGGTACACGAGTGGGCCTTCGGCTCCGAAAGCCCATATCGATGATGTTTCGATAAATGGTTCACACGCTGACACTTGTTGATGGCCCAGCATTGAAATCTGCAGCAATTTGCGGAAGGGTTGCACGTCTGTCACGTTTAATGATTCTCGTGAGTCGTCGTTCTTGCATAATCTTTTTCCAGCCGCAGCGATGTCGTAGATTTAATTTTTCACCGGATTCCCGATATTCACGGTACACTTGTGAAATTGTCGTACGTGAAAATCCAAATTTCATCGCTACCTCGGAGATGCTATGTCCCATCTCTCGTGCGCCGACTATAACACCACGTTCAAACTCACTTAAATCTCGATAACCTGCCATTGTAGCAGCAGTAACCTCTCTAACAACTATGCCAGACACTTGTTGTGTTATATAGGCGTTGCCGACCGCAGCGCCGTACTCTGATTGGTTCCATATCTCTTTATTTCCATACGCATGCCTTTACCAGTTTTTTTGACTCTTCAGTTTATTTCTTCCTTTATTACAGCGGACTGAAAGCATTTTTGCCTCTTATATTTTACGTGGTTCAAAGAGATGGTACTGAGCTATATAGAACCACAAAAACATTAATTTCGAATTTTTTGGACTGAAACTATTCCCCCTCCTGACCCTTCATTTATGTATGTGATTGTAGAAAGTGAGACAAATGACCTCCATAGAAGATAGCACCAGTAGAAGAATTACACCATAGTAGACTGAATTTGAAAAAAATTAGAATTATAAATGTGTTGGTCTTTCCTGTCTTTATGTATGGATGTGAGAGCTGGACAAGCAGATAAGAAAATAATTGATTCCTTCGAACTTTGGTGCTGGACGATGATGCTGAGAGTTCCATGAACAGCTGAAAGGACTAACAAATCGGTCATCGAAGAATTCAAGGTTGACTATTCTCTAGAAGAAACAGTCATTAAACAGAAACTCTCTTACTTTGGCCATGTAATGCGCACAGAAGGCTCACTAGAAAAAATGGTAATGCTTGGAAGAATGGAGGGAACAACTGAGACATGCTGTGAATGACACACCAGCTTGGAGAGCCATGATCTATAGTCACAGAGAGTCGAAATACTTGGTCATGACATAACCCAGAAAATTTATATAGTTTTTTTGTAGTTCTTTGCTTTGATGAATGATTTTTTTTAATTTCACTCTTTATTTTCTATTCACCATGTGTTTTTTTCATTAAGTTATATCTGTTAAAACCAACACCTGAAAGTGTAATTTTAGTGAGGATAAGAGTATTGAGGGGATGTTTCATTTTTTGGAAAATTTAGCTCCCAATTTTTTTTTAAATTTTAGAATCGGTATTAAATCTTCCTTTTTATATAAAAGTGCTGCATTAATTTGCAAAAATAAGACTATAATGCCAATGTAATGTAAAACAATACAGTTGTCAAGTACTGATTATATGAATTCAGTTTTTGGTGGGTAAATGATTTTATAATGATGATTTTTTTCCATCACTTAGGATGCTATTTTTTGAATCAGAATATCATGATGAAATTGGTGAGGAAGTTGCTGAAAAATATGAGAGTACTCTAGCCATTGAGGATAAATTTTCAGAAAATGTTTTGAATATCTTTCATAATGGTGCAACTGAATCAGATGACCACAATCAAGCTAATGAAAAGAATGGAGATCTTACAAGTTACGATGAAGAACTACTTGATATAGTGGGGAATGAAAATCACAAAAATTTGTACTCCAGTGAAAGAATTCAAGAGAAATTTTCAAGTCTCGAAGCTTTTGAAAGTAAGCCAAGTTATTTTAGTTTTTTTTGTTTACTCAATATTATATGGTTTATAAAATTTTTGACACACTTGAACACATTATATGTATTTCTATGTAACAATTGGGTATGTTCATTATGTTTGTCTTGTTTTTATTCTTTTTTTTATTGAGCAAGTTAATAAAGGAAAAGATGGAGGAAACTAATTGAACAAGGGTTAAATCACTAAGCCTACTTAAGACCCAATTTCTATAAAAAAAATTTCAAATATTACTTTACACCTGGAATCCAAACTGCTGCACATCAAACACAAGTCAGCCATTCGCAATTCTTTGAAAAAGTGCAAGAATAAAGTATATTTTATTCATTTAATTTTTGACTTCTTTTTTGAATGATATTTAAATAGTTAAATCTCATAACATTTTAAAAAAGATTCTGCTAATTCATATATTCTATATGAATATATATATATATATATATATATATATATACACACACACACACACACACACACACACACACACACACACACACACACACACACACACACACACACACACACACACACACACTTCATGCCAAGCTTGAGATTCACATGGTTGAAAAATGATCATTCATTAATGATTGTTACATTCACTAATGATTATTTGGAGATGTATTCCACAAGTGTATATGTAGTTAAACATAATCGTAAAAAAAACCCCATCTATATGAAAAAACATACATAAAGGGAACCTTCTCTGGCAAAACAAAATCAGGCTATATATAAACACAGAGAAAATAAATAACTTAATCTGATGTGTTCAAACCACATATCTATCATCACTGTCTCTAGAAATTTGAAATGCCCTTCACATTGCTGATCAGCCCTTGTTAGAAGCTTGGCCTTAGGAACGGTGTCCATCTCCGGAAACTTAGAAACCACCTCATCAGAAACTTGCATTTTATTTATGTATATAATGGAAGGGTCTTTAATAATAAGAATACTACCAGCAATTACCCAGCCCAGATCGGTACCCAATACCAATGGTCTAGCACTGTCTGTGGAAATTGGTTTTTTTCCTTAATTGCAAGAAGTGATTAGTCCACATCTAAGAGAATGCTGATTTTACCAGGCGAATAAAATTGGGAATCTGCTGGTGTGCGATCATGTAAAGTTACAATGAGGCAACTGTCTGACAATTTTAGTTACGACATAGACATAATGCAGAGTTGCCAACTCCTATGGATTGTCCGTAGTTTCTACGGACGGCCGCAATGAACTATGGAGCTATGGGAGACACTCAGTACTATGGAATTCGGTTAAAAAAAAAATTGGGTCTTTGCGTTTCTTGTGGTGTTTTACTTATTTTTATTATTATTTTCATAAAATTGCATCAATCTTTACCATAACGAAGAATTCATATACGCATGTGAGAGTTCGACAAAAGACAAACTCAGAGCCGATCTGCTTTGTCTGTGCTTGGAAGGCAATCTGTAAAGCTGCGTCTAAACCCACCGCTCTACTAAGACCTTCTATAGCAGAAAGCCTCTGCACGAAGCTTATGATGTCATTGAAGTTGTCCATTTCACCTATAGTCATTGCATGTACTGCAAAAAAAGTAAAGATTTTACATGTCGCCCTGCTTTATCTAATGGCTGCAGGTGAAATGGACGACTTCAGTAACGTCAAAGCTTCGTACGAAGGCTTTCTGCTATAGAAGGTGTTGGTTCTACTCGATGCCCAAACGTGCAAAAACCTGTTGGCATTGTTAATAAGCAGAACAGTCACCATCTGGTCGCTGGATAACTCTCACATTACATAATCTAATAGGTACCAAGTTCATTGATTAGTAAATGTTTGGTGTGGGTTATGGACAGAAACTTCGACCACACCACTTATTTACAGTGGTAATTTGAATGAAGCAATGCCTCTGAACCATGACCAAAATCTGGAAAAAATAGGTTATTCCCCCAAGAGAAGATCCATTGTCACAATCAGGATTCATATTTGAATTTGAAAATGTTCCAATTTGACTCTGAGAGAATTCTGACATGCTGATCATTAATTGGGTCAGACTTTCTGTTCCAACAAACCATTTAGAACTCGACTCAGCTTTCTCAAAGTGCAACAAGGAATGATATTTTTACACCTTACACCTAATTTTACTTCTACATGTTGAAATGCGGTGTGATAGATTCAAACAATTAATTTGTAAAATTAATTGTTATTAATTTTATTAATTAATAAAACAATAAATTTTTATTTTTAATGAAATCCGCGTGATGCTGTACAGACAATCTTAAAAAGGCATCATTTCTATACAATTCATAATTACTGTGGCAATAAATGCATTGCCAGAACTCTGAAGAGAGAATTACCCTTTTTGAACTCCACTTGTGATTGTCCTGCCCACTGGGTAGAGAACGAGTGTAACTCGATAGATAGGATAACTTCTCCAAGGGTGGAATATATTCTTTTGAACGAGTGCACAGTGAGTGTTCCCACCAACTATGCCTAGCAGGGGTCTAACCTTAAGATGGTAGCAACATCAATAAGGTATCAGCAGCTTTATCGATTTTTAAATTTAATATTTCTAAGAGACAAATTCTTTTGTAGTCCACCAAGTTTAAGATTTTGTTGGGAGAGGTTCACAACTCAAGGCTGACATACCAAGAAATATTTTGACAAGCTGCTATGATTTCACGATTGTTTGAGTAGTGATACACAAGAAAATCCCAAGCCGCCCCAAAATTCTCATTTGTGATAAAGAGTGATTGAATGAGTTTTAGTGCATCACCATGCAAAGTGGCTTTTAAATATTGAAATTTTTGAGCCCCGGATAAATTCATATTATTTGACACTGTGGCCCTGAAATAGGTCGAAAAAAGCCAACCACTCGTCCTAAAGGCAAGAAAAGATAGGAAGCAAGAAATGGGGTAGCTTGATCTCGCCATGCTCTAAAGAATTCTGCACAGATTTGTGTTCCAGATTTGCAGATTCAATTTCCAAAATTTTGTGAAATTTTTGGTAGTAAATTATCAATCAAATCACATCAAATCTTTCATTGCAATAAATCTCCACATATGTCTGACAATGTGATCGAATCCATGCTCATAGCTGTTGCTAATGCATTATAGCATCAGGCCCATAATTTGGAGGGGTCGGGGGGGGGGGCCCGGCTTTTGAAAATACACTAAAAATGAGATATATATATATATATATATATATATATATATATATATATACAAATGCATATGTACATACATTGAGTACATGTCTTTGCCCCCCCCTGGAAAAAGTTGAAATGACGGCCCTGTATAGCATGTTCACTACCCAAAATTTTAAAAAAGGATGCATAAATATTCAAAGCATACTTCCCTTGGGATGCTTAAAATTCTTTGGAAGATATTTTTTTTTTTCTCTTCACCTCTCTTGGAGCGTGCATATGGTTTTTTTTTCAAGGAAACTCTCTTTTCCCCTCTCCTTTTTTTCTCTTTACTCTTCCACAGAGTTTCGGCTTTTTTCCCCCACACCACGTATAACCAAGATTGGGGCAACACCAGCAGTTTACTACAGCTGCTGTTGGCCGAGGACTGTGTAGACAAAGCATTATCCTTCTTTGAAAAAAAAGTCTCCTATTTATCATCCCAAGTTGTTTCAAGTGCGGTGTACAAGGTGTGTGTCTAAATTCTTCTTCCCCACCCAAAGGAGTCGCTGCAACAATGGTAAAAGGTACAACTACTAGTACTGAATAAGTAACTAACTGAAGACGAAATGCAATGCGATGTAATGTGATAGTACGATATTCTTACTTCTCGATCGCTATTTATACACAGGTTTAATCTTGGGCCACTGAAACTTCCAGCATGCGGTAGACAAGTATTTCAGAATCACGACTAATTTTCAAAAAAATACATGACAATAAATTCAAATATTGACATTTTAGGATGGCAACAGAATTTACAATATAGAGGAAACTGGCCAGGCTTCCTCTATATGTTAACAAAGACTAATCGTCACCAACAAAAGTTCCCTGTCAACCCTGCTAGAGAAACAAGGTATTTGTGAATATATAATTATTAACTTCTAGACACATAAAATCATATCGAAATGATATATAGTATGATTCATTAAAATAACTACCAACCTCGACCACTGAAAGGGGTTTTCTCCTGGGGAGAAACCTAACAACTCTCTTGAATTAGGTGTTAGTGGTGGTGATAGAACACAGAAAATACGGGAACATATTGCTCAAAGGGCAATATGTTATGAGCAAAGTTGGGCCCCCCTTCATATTCCCCCCCCCCCTGGGCTTGTGTCCCTTTCCAATGTTTGTCACCCCATCTCCATAATATCTATATTAATATTGGGTTTGCGTTCTCCCATTATTTCTAATAACTTCACACTCATGCTATTAAAGATGCTTACTTGATGCAGCTTTGCGATATCTGAAAGGACCGTTTAAAACAGTTGTTATTATTGATATTTGAAGTGGTTATTTCAGACATTATCTGAATAATACAGGGTTTTCAAAGTATTCACTGTTAGGTTCCACCAAAGCTGGGGATATTGATGTGTGCATGCTTTGAAGTGATTCTTTGTTGGACTGCTGTTTGGAGCCACGAGTGAAAAAAAGTTGGAGAACCACTGCTGTGTAAAAAGATACCCTCTAGTCCAGTGGTTCTCAACCTTTGGATACCAGAGGCCTGGTTGATTTCTTTTTTTGTTTTGTGAGTGGAAGGCATGGTCATGCACATGAATACATACATACACTCAGTACCAGCCCATATACAAAAATGGTTTATAGAGTTCTATAAACTTTCTAAGAACTCTATAAAAAATTTAGGAATTTTATAGAGATTTATTTCTAAAGAAATCTCTATATAGAATTAAAAAATGAGGACTTCATAGAAATTTAGTTAAACAAAATAAATAATGAATAATAAATAAATTTTCAAATATATATTTGAAAATTTATGAAAAATATAATCGAAAATGGATGCCTTATAAAAATTCATTTCTATAGAAAGCTACAGAAAATTCCGTAAGTCATGAATATTTTAAAAATTTTGTTATAAACATTATTATTTTGTTATAAGTATTATTTATTAATATTTCTAAGAAACATAAAAAGTAAAAATTATACTGCACATGAAAAGTGTACGTAAATATGAAATAAAAATGAAACAATTCAAGTTTAGAAAAAACATCATATCTTCACCCCTTCCTACCTCACATGAAGATTGCCATTCTCCCAGTGGTGAAGTCCACTTTCTTTTGCTTTACACATGCGCAAACCAAGAATGACATCACCCTGCTCAGATCAAATCCTAATACAGTATAGCCAAAGCGTCCTAGATGTACAAGCCGTAATGTATCACTCCTCCAGGTTGTGACATCACAATCCGGATTCTTAGCATGGTTGTTTTGGAAGTTTTTAATGAAGCACAAAACGTGCATTTATCATCATATTTTATTTAAATTCAAGTTTTTAATATTTATTTTACTATTTACCAGTTTTTGCTACTTTTTGATTTGTTGCAACACATTAGCTGGAGAAATTTCGTTTAGATAATTGTAAAAGAAACCGAGAGCTTTTCGGTAATCATCTGACGACAGACTTCTGAAACAAAAGGGTACGTAGCTATTTGTACATAATTCAGTCAATATATCTCAAATATTTATTTTTTCTGACTTAATTTTGCATAATCAATTTGCAAGTTGATATGTTCGCTGCTGTTTCGTGTCAAAAAATTTTTTCCTTCTGTATTCAGAGCAGTTTTTTATTCACCTGTCTAATCATTGGAGCACATTTTTCAGATGTAATAATTTTTTTTTAATATTGAGTAAATCAAATTTCTCAGGTCTGTAATTAATTAAAAATACAAATATTAATGTGCTGAGTGATGTGAAATTTAATGAAGAGATTGGCTACTTTTTAAATAAATAATAAAATATTTTGCAAATTTAACTTGCATTTTAAACCATTAAATATAAATGTGTGTCATATTCAGAATATTTTATAATTCAATGATTTCATTGCCTATATGCTGTATATTATAAATGCTACACCTGTAATATTTTATATTTTCTTGTAGGTGTCTTGGTGCTGCTGTGTCTGTTAACTTTAGGTCAAACTGTAAGGGGAAACGAAAGATTGAATTTAATCCTCGTCGTACTGAGAAAAGAAATCCAATTTCAGCACCCCTGATATGATAATCCTTGCTGGATAACCATCCTGTTTGACAAAAAAGTTACCAATTAAAAGAATGTCACCAGAGGAAAGAAACAATGAAATCAATGGGCAAACAAGAACAGCAGTTCAAAGAGTGTCACTGCCTCGCACTATTATCATCTTGTATCCGAGTCATCTTACAAGTGTACTTCATGGTAAAATAAGTGAACTTTATCATTTCTGCATGAATAGGTGGAACTGAGTTTTATGAAAGTTGCTCGCTATTCCCCACAAATATTACTATGGACATCGATATTTTATTTCAAATAAGTTACACAAGACTCTTGAATATTCAGACACACGCCATATAAGCATTGGATCCTATAGAGGCCACTTTAGCACGCCCACCTAACTGCAGCTATTGTTACAGCTTCTACATGCAAGGCGAAACATGGAAGAAGCATACTTCAGCATACTTTCCTCCAGTATTCAGTGGTAACACAGCTATTCCATTCTGTTCACAGGCCACGGAAGAGGCAGCTGAAGATTGATTTCAGCAAGCTTTCATTGCAGACAAAACTTACAAAACAAATTTGTCAAGAGAATGCTTAGCTGCTCCCACCCATAGGCGTAAAGTTATTTCCAATAACTTTATGCTCAGAATTGTTGGGGGGGGGGGGCCTCAAACCTAATATTTCCATACATTACTATGGAGATGGTGGCAAATGTTGGGGTGGGACTCTGGCCCATAGGGCTGCACATAAGTTTAAGCCTATTACCCACTCCACAATCAATATTTGTTGAATTCCTGATAGTATTTAATAGGTATCTATTGAAATATTTTGAATCACCACACAATATTTTCAATAACTTTACGTCCATATTTGGGGATATGAATAAATACATTCTGTAGCATTAAAACGATTTCAGAGACTTGAACACAATTGCACGAGTACCATAAAAATTACATTATCTGTGACAACTGTACCAGAATTAACCACTGCTTATGAAAAACATAGAAAACGCAGAACTTCTTTCTTTCTCGCTCCCAGGATTTTTCTGTTCTCTTCGATATAAATTAGATTTTGTGAAATAAAAATGGATAAATATCTAGTAAAATATTCACAATAATAAACTATGTATGTACAAGCATAACATGCTGCTTAACTTTGATTGTTTAACTCGTACCCACATTCGTATAAAAACTTCTTTGCTATGCAAGGTCAAAATTTAAAACAATATTTTGCTTGAAAGAAACATTTTTCTGGATTTTATACTGAGGTGAACTCTGAAAGTTATCTGGTCTCAGCTGGACTTGAACCCAGGCCCTCTTGCATACCGGGTAAGCAAAATACCATCTAGACAGGGGTGGCTCAAGCTTACCTGCCGCCTGAGTGTGAAGCATTTTGTGCCGTCCCCTAAGACCCTATTGCAGCGGGGGGGGGGGGGGGTGTCCCCCAATCTATAATTGTTTATCGAAAACTAAAAATATTGAAATATTTTTTGGTACTTTTTCCAACTTAGAATGCTACTTTTGCCGGACAACTTGAAATTTACACAGCCCTTTTTTCTCTCTCTCCAATCAACTTACCTCGTCCCTCCTCCAAAGGAAGGTTCTGCGTATACCTTTCAGTGTGCTGCCATTGCTTACTGAGAAAAAATGAAATTTCATTACCTGACCATAAAAAGCAATAGAATATTTATTAAAATAATACTAATTTTATTATATTTTAATTATACAGTGAAACCTTTCTAAGACGGAAACCTGTCTCAAACAGAATCAAAATGTCCGTTCAGTGATTAGTGCACTGATTTGCACCTTTATAAAATGAAAATCTGTCTAAAACGAAATATTATTTCAGTCCCTTGATGTTCCGTCTCGTACAGATTTCACTGTACATTATATAATAATAATAATATTTATTGTTTAGGGCCAATTGCAGAATGTATTCTCATCTCTCCTTCAACACTACAAGGGGGCGCCAAAATGTGCATCTGCCCCGGGTGACCAAGCATCCAGTTGTGGCCCCACATAATACACAAATACAGACATATATATTAAACATGTTTAAAAATTGAGATGCAAGATAGAGTCGAACAGGAAAATACAAAAAGAATGAAAAAAAAAAATAATAATTAGGGGGAAAAAAATGAACAAAAAGCAAACAAATTTATTCAAGGGGGAAAAATTAACAATAGAATGCGGGATGGGGGAAATAAAATAGCAGATAGTGTGTTCATTGCCTTCCCTTTGCCCGGGAATTTTTTTTTTTTTTTTTCAGAACATCTATATGTCCTCGCTCTCTGCTAAAATAAAATTTCTTAGTTTTAGGATAGACAGGAGAAAGTTTACGATTTGGTGGTATTTTTTATGTCTGTATATTAGAAAGGAATGTATATCATTATCGATCAGGATATTAGAAAAATATTTTTTCCTGTAGTACTTATAAGTCGGACATTCCAAAATTACATGACACCATGTTTCTATTTTTTTCAAATTGCACAAATTACAATCTTTGTCAGGAGATATTTTGAAAGTTTTTCCCTGTATAAATATAGAATTTTGCAACGTTCTTAATTAAAAAAGGACCCTTTTTAATCGACAAATCAATTTCCAAGAGTACATAATCCTCCGCAAAGATATGAGTTTTAATAAGCCTGTAGTGTGAATTTCTTATGCTTTTTGATGCTCATATCCTTTTGAATATTTTGGTCAATATAAACCTGCAAAATCTGGGGCAGATATTTTGCAGCTATGGTAGGGTCCTGCAAAAACCAGACGAAGGCAAATCCGGAGTTTTCCAAGAGAAGTTTGAGATCTGAGGCCCAGTTAAAATTATTTTCTGTAATTGAGTTACTAAAAAAATGCAGATAAGAGATCTTACAAAATCTAGATTCAGGCATTTTAAGAATGCGTATCCAGTATTTAATTATCAATTTTATGAACGTCACAGATAAGGCAGTGTAACCGAGTTCTAATCTTATCATATAACCTGGTGTGTATTTGGAGAGATTGAATAATTTTTTTACAAAAATGCAAAAACAATGCTCTAGAGGATTGAGATAATGAATTGACCAGATAGGACAACCATAAGAAAAAACTGAGGTTACCATACTATTAAACAGTTTAAACCAACCAAACGGGGAGTTAATTTTAGCTCCTGAACGTAAGGGCCACAGTGCGTTCATTGCAGATGTACCCTTGGAAGTGATTTTTTGCTACAAAAAAAGAACCAGAAGAGGAAAAGGGGATTCCAAGATAGGTGTAAGAACCAACTGTATCCAGTTTTTTATTTTGATAAAAGAAGACATCATGCTTAGAGCATTTTCCACCTTTACGGAAAACCATAACTTTTGTTTTATTGACATTGACTGTGAGTTTGAAGTCATTGCTGAATTTTTCGAGGATATAATTTTTTTTTCTTAAATTTACTGGTGAATCCGCCAAAATTACTGCGTCATCTGCGTATAGTAGAATGTTAAGTGGCGTGCTGTTAGGAAATGCTAAATCCAAGATTCCAGCTGAATTCAAACGGGTAATAAGAGTGTTCAAAAAAAGTGAAAAAAGTACAGGGCTCAAAACCTCTCCCTGAAGTACACCTGTGTTAACCTCAAACGCTTGTGTTAAGCCTTCTGAGCATCGAACTCTGGCGGAGGCTTTTTTATAGAGATCCGCCAGCATCAATACAAATTTTTCACTCAAATTAAGTTCTCGGAGTACTAACCACAAAATTTGATGGTTAACTGAGTCAAAAGCACTCTTGAAATCAACGAAAGCAGCATAAAGCTTTCCTCTTTTTCTCTTAAGTTTATGCTGCACAAAATAGTTTAGAACAAATGCCTGATCTATGCAACCATAGCCCTTTTTAAAACCAGCCTGTTCTTCCAAAAGGACATTGTGTACACTTAACCAGCTTAAGAGTCTCGAGTTTAAAATTGATGTAAAAAGTTTGGCGACCACGGGTATTAACGAGATTGGTCTGTAATTCAAGGGGCTGTTAAGATCACCTTTTTTGTATATTGGACAAATAATTATTTCAATCCAGGAGTCAGGTATATTGCTTGCACTGTAAATTTTATTGAATATATTAGTAACAGTCAAAAGAGAGGATTCTTTGAGGTACTTGAAAAACTCTGGTTTTAAACAGTCCCAGCCAGGAGCTTTACCACATTTCAAGTTTTGAATCACACTTTTAAGTTCAGAAACAGTTATATCGGGATCTAAAATAGGGTCAATTGGGTTGATAGCATTATGAGAGATAGTGTTGATCGGAATTGGATCATCCCCCGCAGAAAACATTGAAAAAATAATAATTGTACCACGTGGTTAAATCAATATTAGATACAGGAGATTTTTTCTTTTTATATTTATTAATAACTTGCCAAAAGGATTTTGAGTCTGTACAATGAGTTAGTTGATTGTTTAGGCTATCAAAATATTCTGTCTTTTTTATTTTACACAGTTTCTTATAAGCATTATGTTTCAATTTGAAGTTCATGTAATGATGAGTATTAAAACTCTTGTATAAAACTTTTGAAAGTTTCTATAATTCCGTTCTAGCAATATTACACTCATCATCGAACCAGCCTGAGATTTCGACGCTTGAGATCTCCTAAGGATGTTTCTTTAAATATTAAACCATATTTTGTTGCAGCTTGCATAAGATATGGAATCAAATCTTGCGGATTCACATCAGGGCTAGATTTCACTGTACATTATTGTGAATAAAATAATGAAATTTACAAACGCCAATTTATTTTTTAATGGGATACTTCACAATAAGCAGCTGTTGGTCTGTCCGAATTGAGTCTAATCGTCCCGAAACTTACACGGTTCCATAATAAAGTATGCATAGGCACTATATGAGTTGTCCTTCAGTGATTAGATAAACTCTGTTTAACCCTAGAATACTAACTCTACGTCTACATAGAGTTAGTATTAATATTTGCCATCGCAGTTAACATGCAGTTTTTATCACTCACTTTTTTTTGTTAATATTCTAGGGTTAATGTGAATGACAGGTTATGATGATACACCTGTGTATCATTCAGTCCAAATCACTCTTCAAGTTGCAAGAATGCTCAAGCTCTCGCAACTTTACAAGCAATGAAAAGATTACTTGTAAGTAACCGAACGCAGTCGGTACATCAGAGACTCGCGCCACGACTCTGAAACTTTGTACGGCGAACATTGTGGAGCCGGTTTGTGTGTGGATGGAAAATAAAAAAAAATTATGGTAGAATAGAGCACAGTGATTTAAAACAATTGAATGCAAAAACACTAGATACAAACCCAAATCATTTTTATTCATTACACAATCATAATAAAATTAAAATACCAATATAGAGTTAGATTTTGATTGTTGAAAATAAACTTTCTTTTTCTTCATTTTCTTATTGCGAATTCTCTTACTATATCATTTATATCTGTCAATGTCATCTTCAATGCTTATTATTACTAAATTTGAGAGCGTTTTTTGTGACATACTTGGGTCTTAAATAACTTTTTATATTTTCTGGCTTAGAAAATGATCGTTCACTTTCAGCAACAGTAATAGGTAATGTTAAATAAATGTGTAAAGCAATTGATAAATTTGGAAATATGCTAATTATATATATATATAAATTATTTTTTTAACAAATATTTCAAAATTTTAACTGAAGATGCAGTAGATTTTGTATGTTTTGGAAGAATTTTGATTTTCTTCTGTAAATCAACTGCATTTATGTCCAAATTATTAGTACTAAAATCTGTTAGTGTATTTTGTAAATTCAAGCATTGCTTTAGTTTAGCTTCTGGGTTTAAGTTTGTGAATTTGCCCAAGTTCTCTAAGAAAGTGAAACAACTGTTTTGATTCTGAAGCAATTCAAACCTTTCTTCTAATTTACTAATAGCGATGTCTAATAAAAAGTAGAAATTTATTTTTAAATGTAATTCCGGATTCTGTATGACATTGTCTTAATTTTCGTAATCAAACATTCACCTCTTTTTTCTGGGACGTGCTTGCTGGAAAACTGATTTCACAATCTAATTCTTCTGAAATAGTTTTCGAATTTAAAGTTTTAGTTAAAGTATTTAATAGTTTTAATTAATATTTTCCATCGCGATTTTGACGCCGCAAAAAACTCATATATTTCTTGCACAATGGAGAAACAATTAGTGACTTCCAATGAAGTTTTGCAGCATCATTATGACTAAGTTGAGACAATGGGCTGCACAGGGGTACAACAAAAAACGGCGACTTGACCGCAGCGAAAAATTGCTACCGCAGGGAGTCCCCCATCGAGGGGTTAGTGCACCAACCTCTCTGAGTATAAAAAACAAGCCTGCCGTTCAGAATCGGCAATAAATTGTAGGTCCCAGTCTAATTAGCCCTCGTGTGCAGAAAATGACCATGGTGCAACAAAAATGGTCAATGATCAATAGTATTGTACTAGATTTCTGCATACATTTACTTAAAACATCAGTTTTTAACAGGATATTGTACCATGTTACTAATGAACAGATAAATTTATATGACTTTATTTTCGAAAGTAGAGAATGTACTAAGTTTTTTATATCATTATCCTTATTTGAATCATGGTATATAAAAAATAAATAATCATAAATTTTTTCAAAATTAAATTAGAGGGTTTTCACTACTTTGATTTGATTCTCCTATCGTGTATCGGATAAAGTCTTTATGGTGAGAATGGGCACTTTTTTTAATATTTGCCATCGCGATGTTGACACTGCAAAAAACTCGTATATTTCTTGCACAATGGAGAAAAAATTAGTGACTTCCAATGAACGTTTTGCAGCATCATTTATGACTAAGCTGAGACTATGGGCTGCAAATGGGACATAAAATGCTCTGGGATTAATGTCTAAAATTCTTCTCTGCAATCCAATCTTTTTGCTTTTCATATTAGCCCCATTGTCATAGCCTTGGCCCCGCATATTACTAATGTCAATATTTAACTCCTCTAAAAATTTCAACAAGAACATTGCTAATCCTTGTCCTGTTGTATCAGTAATGAAACAAAACCCCAAAAAAATGTTCTCTGATCTCGACGTTTTTTGTTACTGCATTTAAATGAACAAATCTAAAAACCACCATAATTTGTTCCTGATGTCTGGTGTGCAATCTAAGATAATAGAATAATATTTAGGCTGTTTTAAGATGCCTAATAAAGTTTCTTTAATTTTTTCCCCTATTACTGCATTTTCATTTTGAATATTGTGACCTAGGTAATGGGATATATTGCGGTGTTTTGAATTTTCAGCTCAATGTGTTCTGCCAATACATTGTCGAATTTTGAGATGCTTTCAATTAATTTCGAAAAATTTTCATTATTTTTCTGAAACAGGGTCTCCGTATGTCCTCAGGGTTCGTACAGTTCTTGAAAATCCTTGAAAGGGCTTGAAAAAAAAAAGTTCATTTTCAAGTCTTTAAAAGTGCTTGAAAAATCGTAGCAGTCCTTGAAAAAAAATAAAAGCATTTTGAAGTGCTTGAAAAGATTTTTCTGCCTTAAATTTCTTTTTTCTGATTCCCTGTTCCTCTCAAACGTTCAACCCATACAAAAAAGAGCAAAGCAATAGCAATGAGTTGTGGGACGTATGGTCACGTGAACCGGAGGGGGATGCAGTTGGAAAAGCAAGGTTTCTAGAATATATAGCGGGGTCCGGTCCCCCTTCCGGGTACAATATACATACCGGGGTCCGGTCCCCCTTCATTTATTGTTAAATGCGGCGGATTGACTTCATTAAACGCACGCGGCCAAAGGGTTCTTCAACCATGGTTCAGTAATAAACAAGTTGACCATATTTTCTCGATAGAAATGCGGGACATATATTCAGTAAATACGGGACAAAAATCCAGAATTTTTGAGCTAAGTAACAAACTTTTGCGCTAACTTTTTCGGTAAGGGGCCGTTAAAGTATTACTTCAGCAAAACTCTGACACCCCCCCAGCAAAATAAATTTTACAATGCAAAAACATTTAATTATTTAACTTATTTATTCTTAGAAGACCTTTCTACAATCTCCAAATGTTCTGGAGAAACTGAATTCTACCATCCTGAGGTTTTGATTAAACTGTTACATAGTTTTTCATAGCTTGAAGTGTGAATGATAATAATGCTTTTCATTCAAGGTTTTCCTTTTTGGTGGAAAAGTTTAATATCTCTCTAATATTTTTTTCAGATAATCAAATCCTGTTTTAACGAATACCATTATAGCATAAATCTCATTTTAACGAACGCTTTTCTAATCCCGCAGATAAGTTTACGTAGGAACAACGCAAAAAGACCTGGAATTCCTTTTTAATGAAATTTCATTATAACAAAGTTATTTCTTCGGTCTCTTGCAGTTTGTTATAACGGAATTCAACTGTATATGTCCTTATGTCAGAATATTAAATTAATGAATGTATCTGACTATGTGCTTTCTAATTTTTTTTTTGCTTATAAAGTTTAGTATCGTTTCAAAAATAAAATGTCATTTTGTATGCTAAACTTCAATTGTTATTTTAAGTCCTTTCAGAATTTGGTAGGCCTATTGTCTATGAATAAAAACAAGAAAAATAACTGTTATATGGAAGTTATATATCTTAAAAACTTAATTTTTAAATATCAATTAAGAATGCCAAGTTTTTAATTTAGATTTAGAATAAATTTAACTTTTTTAAAAAAATTAATTTTTATCAAGTGTAATATAAACGTCCTTGAATTTTAGAATTTTGCCTAGAAAAGTGCTTGAAAAGTCATTGAATTTTTTTAAATTGAAAGAGTATGAACCATGGTCCTCTAAAAGCTAAATTATGTTTGGTTAAAAATTGTATGACAGATATAATTCGTTCAATAACCTATATCCACCTTTTTTTTTCACTGTTCAATTGCACTTGATTTATGGAATCAACAGTTTTTCATGTCTCTATATTTTGTTTCAAATCTAGACAATGTCTCACACTTTCAAGTACGTGACACTTTTCTTGTGTCTTTCTAAACTCCTTGATAAATGGCGCCAATCTTTGTACCCTGTTTCATCGTTAAGTGTATTTATAGATCTGTTGAATATTTTACAATAAAAACAAAATAATGAATCACTAGATTTTGAATAAACAAGCCAGTCCCGTGATGCAGTTTCATTGTTTTCCAACTTTTTATGAAAATATAAAGCTGAAAAAGATCGATCGGAACCATCTTTGGGAAATGTGAAATCTCTTATCTGTACTGGCCCTATTCCAACTATTTTCAGTTTAATATTGTCTGGTAAAACCTGTGGCCAAGATGCAGGATCTGTTAATGCATCAACACCAAGCAGAGTTTCTGAAGTATTATTCCTAGAATTTGATAGGTCGGTGAGTGATAGCGAGTTGGATCCAGAAGAGGTTGATGTCTCTTCTAATATGAGCTTCGTTACTGAGCTTTCTTCTTCGATCTGGACATCAGTAAAAGTTTCAGAAATATACAATGGGTCATCAAACAATAGATTTGTGCGATCTGACTCAGATATAGGTCTGTGATGAAGAAAATTCATAATAGAGCTCGTACATTTTATCACGCTCTTTTTTTTTCTAGCTTCTGTTTTCGATACTGAAAACCAGAAAGTCTTTCTCGTCCATCAGCCATCTGTAATGATTAATGGAGGGAGAGAGAAAATTGTAGTTCTGAAGATAGCGTTGAATAGATTTTTTAGTTGAAAATAATTTAGTATATATTAAAAATTAATGAGTAACGACACAAAAAAATTGTGCAAATTCTCAGTTAGTTTTAATTAAATTTTCCATGCTCTTGGACCTGTTTGTTCTGTGCGTGGTATGGCAATCTTGTGAGATGATACCATGTGTACCCAAGCAATGGCTTACGTGAGGGTTTTTTCTTTTGCTATCAAAAAAGGAAGGGAAACCCCTTCAGAAGAAAAAAAAAAAGAATCTCCCCCCCCCCCCCATTTGGAAAAAATGAGTACGCCTATATGCTCATCTCATAAGGGGGATGGGCTTGGTCATTTAGCGGCCCTGTGCGATAACAGCTTCGAGGTTCCTCTCTAATACTTTATTTATATGCATGCAGCTTCTCCCACGAGAGAAATGATAGAGATTATTTCCGCTCTGTATATTCAACAAAAATCTATTCATTAAGCCCTCTAAAAGACTCAGGGGTGAACTATCTCTGCTGTCCTTAGCCAAAAAAAGTAGTTGAGCGCCGATTAGTTCTTAGCTGGCCAGTAGTTGGACTTTTTGATACTATCTCTAAGCTAAAGACTTTTTTTAGTAGTTACTTAGGACCGCAGCGCGAAGGACTGCCAAGCACCAGTAGTTCATGGCAGCCATCTTGGAAACGAAGAAATTTCGCTAAGAGAGAAAGTTGCAGCGAGATCGCACTTTAATATTTAGCTGTGAAATATGCTGTTTTTTTATATATCAAGCAATATTATTCAACAGAAATGAATGATAAAACTTCCTTTACATTGTTGATGTCTTTGAAGTTGAAGTTATTCATCCTTATATTCTCCAACTGGTCTACGTACATGTATGTTGACATCGGCGAGCGAAGCCACGAAGAAGTGCTAGCATGTTTATACTAAGGTAAGAATTATTTTAATGTATCAAACTATATAGCAAAAGTTTTTAAAAATATTTTTAATATTTATTTGCCTGGTAAATGCGTTATCAAGAAATATGAATGTCTATAATGTCACGCAAATCAATACTGAAAAATATCAAATTGCCCATGTATATTTTGGATTGTATTGAAAATATTTACATAGCAAATGAAATATGAATCTGCAATTACTATAATATCAGTTTTGCTAAATGAAATTTTTTTATTGAAAAATTGTGTCTAAATAAATTGAGCATGTAAATAAATAATTTGAATATTATTGATACGATAAAAATTGTGCTTGGATGACTGCTGTGTAATCAGCAGTAAATAAGGAAATTGCAAATTTTTGTATTTTAGATTAATCCCACCTTCAATGCATGAAGAAACATAAGCTACAATTGATTGATAATAAATTATTGAACGTAATTGACAAAAATTTGAATCATTTTTTCGTGATAAGCAGTTAAAATTAAAATAAAGCAAGCTAAATTTGCAGTGTAATGTTAAGTATTAATTTCTGTAAATTTCATGCACTGAAGGATTAAAATCTTGAACTGTTCAAATGAACAATATTGTAAGACTTAGCGAAAGTTAAATTTTTAGAATAAAAAAATCATATGCAACTTCTTTCAAAATTGCAATCTGTAACTCGCTCAGAGATTAAGCATATTTATTAAGGAATCATTATGTTGTTTTGTTGATATATAAAAAAATGAAATTTGTTTAATGGGACTAAAAAACAAAGTTGGAATTTTTTGGTGCAGTTTTTAGTGTTGAAGTATATGCACTATCATCATGAGAGAAGCAGATTACTGTTCAAAACTTATTACTACTTCAGTATTTGGTGTTATGGTCTCACTGAGTTCAAATATGATTTTTTTTGTTTGATTTTTGTGTATGGTTAAACACATACCTTTCAGAATTTTTTATCTTGTATTGGACAAAAATTTATTTTTTTCCAACACATACCTTTCAGAATTTTTTATCTTGTATTGGACAAAAATTTATTTTTTTCCACATCGAATATTTTAGAAGTTTAAAATAGAACATTTTGAGACTTTATGGAATTTATCAATTTTTAAGCAGCATTTATTTTTTGACCATGTTAGTAAACAGCTGATGCATTTGTGTATACATTTGTGCGACTTTTCTAACTCAAAAAATTTTGTTCCCTAGGAACTTGGCTGTATCTAGCTACAATGTTAAGTGAAGGTTTCATGAAGCAAACAAAGGTAATTTTAATTTATGTATTTGCCTTTAAGTAATATAGTTTCCATTATTTTCATGTTAAATAAAATATTTCCATGCATGATTTAATGACACATATTTCAACATTATATCACCACATTTTTACTGATTTCATTTGTATCAACAACCCTAGTGAAACAAATACAGTCGAACCCTAATTTAACGCCACTATCTGTCCCAAAGAATTTTGGCGTTATATCGGATCATAGAGTAACATTTCAGAAAGGCTGTATTACATAATTTCACATGTTTATTACGAAATGTTATATCTCAGTGTCTAATTTATGTTGCTCCATGAATAACATAACCTATTTTATATGCATTCAATTTTAAATTGAGAAAATTTATAAAATTCTAAACACTGTACAATCACTTAAATATTTCTCAATATCAAACTTATATAACAGAAATATACTGTCTTACCTCTGAAATTATTTCAGTTCTGCATAAATTTAGCAGCACATTTTATATGTGCAAAAACAAAATAAACAAAGGGGGAAAATTGAGAGATGAGTTTTTGTACTGCTCTAAACTTGACCAGTGTGAGTAAAAACATGCACTGTTCAGGGGTGGGAACTCTGCGCCGCACTGCGCCAAAACTAATATCTTGCGCCATCCTGCTCCAATAGCGTATTTTTGCATTTTTCTTCGCCAAATAGCGAATTTTGCTTCAGTATGCCCGGAATTTCGGAAAGGACGCCAAAAAAATTTTTGTTCCTGCTAGCCACGAAATGTTTCTTTACGAGAAGAGCGTGTTTTATTCCACTATACTTAAACTATCGGCCTCTGATCGGGCTTTCCATCGCGAAACCCTGATACTGTCCGTGATCGTGGAACTGAAGATGGTTTGCAATGCCTTTCAACTTTAAAGTGCAAATTCGAGTGTTTCCGTTTAAAAAAAAAAGTTGTCACTGGAAGCAGCAGAAATTACTGTAGTCGATTGTCATTGTTTTAAATCCCAATGTTTCGTGAAAAAAATTTTCATTCCGGGAGTAAAAAGCGCATGTCCGCCGAATTACTAATGTTAGTTTAGAGACTTTGCCGAATAACGAGCGTTAAATCGCCAATTTTGCTGAATAACGAGCGTTAAATCGTCAATATCGCCAAATAGCGAGTGTCAGATCGCCAATCTCGCCAGATAATGAGTGCTGAATCGCCAAACATCGAGTTGATTCTTCCGCAATTCTCTCCCATTTTGCAACAATTTCTTTCCAAGTATAAAAAAATTGAAAAATTATAAAAAATTTTTAGCTCATTTGAAGTGCTGCTGTTCAAGGCAGCAAATAGTGCCCTCAGTTAGCAAAAATCATCTTAAATAGACGGGTGCAAAAAATTTTATGACAGCTGCTCTTTCAAACAAGGTGTCAAAAGCCTAAAACACCAAAAGCAAAAATCAAGCTGACGAAAAGATGTTTGATAACAAAAGACAGTGCAGTTTTATTTTGAAAAGGGTTGAGGGTTAACGAAAATATTCTTGTTAATTTCACTGCTCCAATTTATAAATTTCTGCTCCGAATCCCATATTTTGCTGCTCCAAAACTGCTCAGAATCCTGAATTTTGCTGCTCCAAAGCTGCTCCAAAATGGACTTGGTCACTTCCCACCCCTGACTGTTGAAAAACGTGTCTTGGCAACCTTGAACAAACTGGTGCAGTATGCTTGTGTGGTACACTTTTCCTTATCAACGAATCCATTTCTTTGCATAGGTTGGCTCTTTATAAATGGGCTTTGTAAAGCACTGTCAAAACCACACGTCTCTATACTTTAAATAATTTGCTCACTGTTATATAGACCGATAATAAGAATGGAATGTAAAGATAAATCTTCAACTCCTATATAAAAAAAGCAAAATGATGGGAAAGGAAATGTGGGAATTCTCGCAAAATGACACATAGACTATAAATCCAAACAATAGTTGGCATTATAAGACATTCACACTGAAATGGGTGTTTTACATTATAGTCCATGTATGGAATATTTGTTTGCTGAAAACTTGTGGTGCTAAGCGGGGCTGGCGCTATAACAAGGTTTAACTTTACATAAATGAAAGGGAGGACAATAAAAAAAACCTTGAGAATTTTTGCTAACTGAAAAACTATGATATTAATTCTTTTAAAAAGTTATAATCATATTCACCAATGAGCAAATTTTGTGAATAGAAATAATAAAACAATCAATACCCTTGACAACAAATAATATCATACCTTTTAACTCGGGGCTAACGAGAAAGAGAGGGCTATGGCACTCCAAGCAGAAACGACGATCACGTGACCAACTGGGTCCTAACTTTTTTTCCCTGTTCCCCCGTAACATGGCTTTCTTGCAAAACATCCTCTGCAATAGCCAAGTTCTTCCAACTTTGCAGACCATTCCCTGCGACCTTTCGCAGCATATAAATACACATACTGTTTGCAAAATATGTTCTGCCCAAAGGAGTTTAAAGAGAAAAAATGACATAACACTGATATAACGAAATATTAAGCTTCCAAGTCTTTCTACACAAATTTGAATGTCATTTTCCCTCAAATATTGGATATATTTTCTTCTTACTAGACAATTACTGTATACAAATCTCATGGCCCCCACATCCTGGAGCAAGGCTCCTAGGCGATATGGGGCCCCCAATGTCAAAGGTTGAGTAGACTGGTCTAATATATATACGCAATATATTATGCAAAAACCTGTGAATAAGAATTTTTTATTTTTTGAAAAATGATAAACACTGGAAGAATGAAAAAAAAATTTTACCCTTAAAATTGGGATAACAAACTGCTGAAAATACACTGCACCGATTTACCTGCTTTTAATAGCTCATATACACTTCATAAACTCTAGAAATATCTGGAAAAGAACCCTTCAAGTAAATTTTATCAGGTTCACTAAGTATTATATTCCAATGCATTTTCATAACCCTCAAATGACAATCTATTGGTCAAACACATACTGAAACAAAGTATATTTGTATTAGCGATTCAAGATCTATAGCTTAATTCTATGCAGTAAAATACAACTTTTTGCCCATTAAAGAAATTTTGTAAACTACTTATTCACTGTGAAAAAATACGGAAATATGAGAAAAAAAACCAGACAGATAATTTTTATTTTTCAATAATTCAATGCATAATTTGTTACAAAGCTCAAGTTTCGCAAGAAATAAAAACCACCAAAATGTTGAAGCTACCAAATACTACAAATGTAAACAACAATTTCGCAACAACCACAGTTGCTCCAATTTTCCTCACCCCCCCCCTCCCCTCCAAAAAAAACCACTCGGGTGGGTGGGTTTCTAGATTTTAAAATGATAGAATCCTATCATTTTTGTCTTGAACATGGAGAATATTTATTTTTGTTTATTGTGTGCTGTTTTGCAACCTACTTTGAAAATGTTTCTAAACAACATGAGTTTGATCAAATATAATTTTTGAAAGAAAGTTTTTTCTAACTAAATTATTAGTTAAAACATTGGGAACAGCTGTCGTATGGTCCGCCACTTGGCGATTATTTGACGCCACACATGTCTGATGGCCCGACGAAGAGTCGCCAAGGCCGTCGGACACTACAGACGCCAAAAAAAAAACAGCGTGCAAAACATAATAGAAACCACCAAGCATAAAAATAGAAAAAAATATCAGTTAAAAAAAATTACACCTGGCCCATTTTTTTAATAATAAAAAGATCGGGGCATAAGGAATTCCGGGCATAAATATTCTACGTATTATCCTAAAACCCGGACCCTTTTTTTTAAATAAACGGATCTGGGCATGAAAAATTCTGTAGGTTCATTTTAAATAATAAATCGATAAAACAGAAGGCATGGCAATGGATGAATAACTAATAAATACAACGAAATAATAAAATGATATGATACAACCTGAGCAGTAGATAATCCAAATAACTAGAGCTACAGAAGGGAGGAATAATAATGAGAGAGAGAGAGACGCGCTGGAAATGGAACAACGGCTGCTTAGAATTTTTGAAAAAACGCTGTGAACAAAAGAAAAATCCTGTTTGGTGAAGCCAGCGCCATCTAGTATCAGCCAACGAAACCGGAAAAGTGTTAAAAAATACGGCAACCCAGAGAAGCATTATGACGGTCTTGGCGACTTATCGCGAGA
Source organism: Pholcus phalangioides (assembly GCF_987345545.1). Lineage (NCBI taxonomy): Eukaryota > Metazoa > Arthropoda > Arachnida > Araneae > Pholcidae > Pholcus > Pholcus phalangioides. The sequence goes on from NW_028301604.1 coordinate 32,049,870, forward strand.
AAAAAGTCGCCAAAGTTGTGGCGGACCATACTGCATCTGTTCCTTTTTGATATATAAATTATTAAAAAAACACATTTTGGATTTCACGGGAAGGTAACATGGAATTTGCCCTTCGCTACAGGAGTCTGTGTTGTGTGTCTTGACATTCACTAAGGGGTCCACTACATCAAAAAGGTTGGGAAACACGCTCTACAGTACAAATACATACACTTTCAAAATGAACAAAGCATAAACATATAAAATGTAGGCTAAGTTCTTACAAAAACTATTCAAACTTATTTTACTGTTCATTAATAAATGATTACACAAATGTGTATCAATGAAATCTGCATGAATATAATACTTGAGTGTAACTTTTGCAGGGCGTTCAATTGAAGTGTTGATGAAGTGCTCGCGAGCATGAAATCAGACATGAGCATTAAGCACCTTGGTGCTTCTGGGAGAAGACTGCTAATGCATAACATTTGCAAACCTTCTACACAACATTGCTGGGGCATTGTAATATATACAGTGGATCCCGCTTATAAGGTTTTTAAAAAATCTGGCATTGAAAAATATTGTAAGTGGGAAAACGCTTTGAATGTGGGAAATCTTAGTACTTCTTACTAAGTAATTCTTATTAAGCATTATAAGCAAGAAAACATTATAAACGGGATCGACTTTATACGGATAAACAGAAGAAAAAAAAAATTTATCCAATATTGAATTTGAAGGAAAATTGCTTACTTTTTTGACTGTGACCTCAGAGGCTCCTCGCTTGGCGAACAAATTGTTGATCATCAACTTGCCACATACATCGCTTTGGCAGTGCAATCTATCTATAAACAGAAAAAATAAAATCCTATTAGCCAATATTGAATTTAAAGAAAAATTGCTTTTTTAGTTTCTTGAAATATGCAATAATAAAAAAATTATACACAATGCTAATAAAATGTATTGTTCAAAGAAAACGATTTTACTTTCCTTAATATACCATTACATTTTAAATTGATAAACCCAATCATCTTTTAAAATTCTATTTGCATTATACTAACCATAGCCATAATTTTATTTAAGTGATATGAGTGTATATGTGCATTTTATTTACATTATGCTCTCATCATAGGCAAAAAATTTGCACCATACATGTGTATCAACGCTTTTCTAGATGATTTGAATAACAGTTATTAGTTACTTTAGTCAAGCTGTTCATCATTTCGCAAATTTATTAAATTTGCGATTTGAGGTATAATAATTAAACTTAATTAATTATTATACCCCTACTAATTAGTTAAATCATGCAATTTCCATGCCAGAAATACGAACAGCTTCACATGTGGTAACATACACAATTTGATTTACTTTATACAGACAAATATGTTAAATTAATAATAACAAAGATGGTAGTATTTAACACTCACCTGCATTTGGATGTTTCTCAGAAGCTACAATTGGCAAAGCTAAAATATTATAAAGCTTGATTATTGGATCGCATATTCGAAGCACTGAAAAAATGCCTTCCTCTCAGCTAAAGCAAGCAGCAACACGAACGAGCAACGAAAAAAAGTAGGACCCAGTTGGTCACGTGACTTTTGAGTGCCGTAGCCCTCTCTTTCTCGTTAGCCCCGCTTTTAACTACAGTGACGTCATATGACACTGCAAAATCTCTATGTTAATATAAATGAGGGTTCCCAAATCTACAAGAGATTGCTAAAGATGTGTTTTAGAGCAAAGCTAAAAATAGAGTGAAAAAACAAAATAAGCTGCCTGCCAAGCAGTTTTTTGCTTCATGTGTCTGCGACCAAAATTTTAGGGTAGAAACAGGACTTGAAAAATTAAAAAACATTTTACGCGTCACCAAAATTTCTTGACAGCCAAGCATATTTTTAAGAGAAATAGTGCAAAATAAAAAAACATTATTCGACTTTTCCGGCACTTGAAGACCTTCCCAATGTTAGAAGGTGCGCAAACATAAATTCCAAAACATTTGTGATCATGCATAAAAAATTTTAGGTGCCAATGTAAATTTTTTTTTTTTGTGCCATTTTGACTTGGCTCTCAGGATTTTTCAAGCTCTAGGTAAATATATCTAGACATGAACAAGTGCATCTGTGTTCAATGTCAGGCCTCCCTTGCAAAACACTGTTGATGCAATTTGGTTACTGTCATAAAATGGTGTTAAGTTACCTCAATGTCAATAAAGTGCTATTGTGCACAGTTTATGTGTACTTATACAAGTAAAGACTGCATTATAGTTCGAAATAAAATGTATATCATATTTGAAGATTGATATAAGCATAATAAAAGGTTTTTTCCTTTCTCTCATTCTAATTTCAGGTAAATCAACATTTGAAGATGCAGATAAAAATTAATGAATCCCGAAGAATTTTTATGTTCTTGAAATAGTGATTTCTAATAAGCATTCAACAAATAAATTGTGATTATGATATCCCTCTATGGACATATGTTTGAAATAAAATGTTTTTGTATGGCAAATCATGTGTGCTAGTTCTGTGTTATTTGTGTTTATTTTATATATCAATGTTTAATTCATGTTGCTATCAATAACCAACTGAAATGAAGTATATGGTCAAATGAGTTATTTGTTTGAAGCTAAGTATAAAACACATAGATTGGTAAAACATCTTTAATATATATGTATATATATTTTTAAAATATTGAAGTTGCTAATAGTTTTAATTTGTTTAAAATATTATCACTTGCACTACAGGTAAGTGCTCATTCATAGAAAATCATTAAATGTTACTTAAATAATTAAAACATCAAATTTTTTAAGACACAGGCAGCTTAAAATACAGAACTACAATAAGCCTCAAGGCAGTTATCTTTTAATTATAAATTGTCAATAATTTAAAATTTAGTAGCTCCAAAACGAATTTGCAATTCATTGTTTCAACAAAGTCATTTGAAACCAATAAAATGTATCATAAAAAATCATTTAATGAATTAATCTTCTGAGTGGCACTAAATATTAAAAATAGTATTCAGCAGGCCCCTCAGGTGGGGCGCCACCCACCTTAATTTAGAATGATTTTTTTGTGACCCAGTTCTATGCAGCTGGGGCCCCAGATACTCGTTCCTTCAAGTATCCAAAAGCACTGGTCCTTGGAAAGATTTCAAGTGTGGGTTCTGAGCTTGGACAAGAAAAATATTTTTACTATTATATGCTGAATATTATTCTAAAAAAAAATCCACAAAATATATGAAAAATGTCTCGTCCTCATACGTTTACAAAATAACTAAACTAGCTAGCGATTATAAAAGTAAAAAAATGATTCAAAGCACGGATGACAAAAATTTATGGCGAGAAAAAAAAATCTCTCACAGAAAAAGTTTGTTTAAAATTAGTTGTAAACATGAGATCACTGCCATCACCACTGCAGAAAAACGATGGTTAAATAATTAGTAGTAGTTGTAGGCTTCAAACGCATTCGGATTGGTTAGACATTCGTTACTCTCAAAACCAAAAATTTTCTCCCAGTGTAACTACTATTTCACGTCTCGTGATCTTAAGGACCGCTGTAGTTCACGGTTCCCAGTGGTTCCTCTTAACTACTAGTAGTTGAAGCGGTCCTTCACTTTGTTCCTCCGACCGATAGTTGCTAAGGACTAGTAGTTACTAAGGACCCTGAGTTTACCCCCTGAATTCGGGTCAGTTAAAGAACCTTTCTGAGGAGGTTCCAGAGTGCAGGGCCATCCTAACGCACGGACATAGGCCCCACTGGATAGTTCAGGTGGGCAGGGAGCCTCATGTAAACGAAACATGCAAAACAAAGTAATGTCTAATACATACATGAAAAAATATTAGGAAAGGTGTGTGTCACTCAAGTCTGATAGGAAGACTTGCCCCTCGGGAGATAGATGGATAGATAGATTTTATAGGGAGATAATCTCTTTTCCAAAGGTTTATGGTGCTGTTAAGACCACGTCCCTCCCTTTCCCACATGAGAAAAGCTGACAGGGTTGTGGGAGAGGCCCTTGGGAATGGGTCTTATATTTTTCCGATATTTAGAACTACAAGTTTTCTTGAAAATTAATAGAAAAAGAGGCAGCTAAATATCTTAGTCTGGGGTCCTGTCAAAAATTCAAGTATAATAAGGGGGCACAAATTCATTATCATAGGCCTATGTGAGTCTGTTAATAAATCAACATCAACAGGACTTGAAGATCTGGCTTTTTAAAAAAGTTTTAGTCGGATGTAATATGTAATAAAATTCAGTTTTATTGCCCTTACCATTTTGCACCCCAGTGCAATCGCGCCCTTCGCACTTGCCTAAGTCCAGCCCTGAGCTCCTGCCCTTTAAGTCAAACCTAATATGAAACCCATACAAATACATTCAATAAATATATATTTATCAACGAAAAATGCAAACATTTAAAAATTCCAGGCCTTAATTAAAGATAATGTGGGGGCAGATGGGTGACTGATTGGGTTCTCTATTATTCAAATTCTAAGGGGAGTGGTATTTTTTCCACAGAAAAATAGTTAATGTAATCATGGCCGTCTCAACGAGCTCAGACTTTTCAGGGGGGGGGGGTTCCTTTTCAACTTCTTTCTTCTTTAAAAACTGCCCTTCTGTGGTATAACAATAAATGAATCGCCAATTGCAAAACGAAAAGGTTGAAGAAAGAAACAAAAATTCAATAAATTCAGAATGAAAAAGTTTACTACCTCTGTTTAACTTGGGGCCATGTGTGTGAACCCTGTTTGTCCACCCGTCAAATTCTTGACTGAATTGTCAATAATCAATTAAATTTTCATTGTACATTCAATTGGAATTTTTGCACCATTTATTTTCATTGTGACAGTTACAAAACCATACCAGCATAGGCCCCACATCTAACTACTGGGCCCTATACTGAGGCTTTTGGTATTAGTTTTCTCGGGCCCATCTATAGTAAATTTATAGCGTATAAAAGCAAAAAATATAAGAATAGTCCCAAGCCCCCGAGCTGGGGCCTGGCCAGCAACCACCCTTGGGAAGAGGCATGCATTCGAGTGACTAGCGCTCATAAGCTTAAGCAGGATTTTTTTTCAACGTGAGAAGAGATTTTTATCTTCTTTTTTTCTTCTGAAGGTTTCATTTTACAAAAAAAAGTTACTCTTTAACATCTTTTCTTAATAAGTTTTGAAGGCCCCCATTCTTGCATATAGCAGTTGAGCAACCTCTATTGACGTTAGTGGTGCAGGGCTTGGCAAATCGCAAAAAGATCTAGGCGCTAGAGCAATTTGTTTTCGTCAAATATTTTTTTTCCCTCGAAAAACAATAATATTTCTTTCAACTTTTCTAGGACACAGTGATCGCCTTTGGTACTGATAGATACTGTAGGCTGATATAAATTCCAAGATTTCTGTATTATCCTCAGATTTCAATTAAGTAATCATACATAGAAAATTTTAGGTGTCAATACTAATTGCTTAGTTGCGGTGGCGACCTGGTGCATGGGATTTGTCAAGCCCTTCAATTGTGTTTATAAAAATTTCATGTGCACTGTTGCTCGCTCACACAGCTCAGAGGAAGAATTTAAAAAAATTACTATTCTCATTTTAATGTCTGTAATATTAATATAGATATTTATTCTTAAAAAAATTATGTGAATGATTTTAAAGTACTACTGTATATACAGTCAAACCTTGTTAATGCGTCACCCGGTTAGCACGTCATTCCGCTTACCAGGTCACTTTTTGTAAGTCCCAATTTTCCTCAGGCAGGAATTGGCACAACTACGGCTTACTCCGCTTACCAAGTCATATTTTTGCTCTCCCAAGAGTGACTCATTAACGAGGTTTGACTGTACATAAAGTATATCAAAATTTGACAAATCCCAGGCTCCAGGTTGCCATGGGTGACTAAGGAATGGCATTGGCGTGTTAATTTTTACCAAAGTGGCTACGTTTTTGGAATTTATAAGTGTGTCTACTAACAGGAAAAAGGATCATAGTGATACATGAAAAATAGGATGAAAAATTGATTTTGGATCACATTATCGGGGCGAAATGCTTGACTCTCTGTAAAAAATCTGATTGGCTCCTAAATGTTTTTCAATTTGTTAAATATCAGTGGCAAATATCGTTCAGCCTGACTAATTTTTTTCCAATATGCGTTTGTTATACTTGCAAACATCTGCATTTCATTTATAAAAATAGAAAAAAGTCTAGGTAACTTACCTTTTATTTCGCAGAGTTGGCCTCCACTTGCTTCAAAATAAGAAAATTAGCTTCTTGCGGTCACGGATTGCAGTCCAGTGCAGAAAAATACTTCGGTGTCCTTTAAAGTATTTGCATATTTTTGGTTTTAAACAAATATTTTTTGTTTTTTATAAATTGCAATGTGATTAAAATCACCTAATTTTCATAGTTACGACTAGGGGAAAAGGGGGGGGGTGGATATTTTACAAGCTTATAAGATTAGGCTCAGTTTATATCAGATGTGACACCGGGTTCCATTGGCTGATATTTTAATCTTGGTGCCTACTAAAAAAGGTTAACATTAAAATAATTTTAAAAAATCTAATCAAATTAATCCAAGATTTGACAAATCCCAAGCCCCAGATCAGCATGGGGACTAAAAATATTAGTATTTATGCCTAAAATGTTCTGTGTGGGATTTAATACCTCACGCCAAAAAACTCTTGAAGAGCTTGTGATCTTGGTCATTGATTGGTATTTCCTAGCCTATCCTAAAAATTGCTAAATTTGATAATGTAGTGTCAGTACTTACCTATTGAAATGAAATGTTCAGTGTATGTAATTTCCAACGATTCATTTGGTTGGTACATAGTGCATTGAAATAAATTTATATTCATTGAAAACTAATAACACACGAAATTCTTTCAAGTTTGTGAATACAGTGTTGTTCCATATATGGTGACATAAACATCAAATGCAATAAAACTTCCCATATCTGGAGCAACCAAAAAAATAAATCTACATGCGCATATTCGACGATGCCTATGGACTACGAGTGTGTACGCTGAAAAGCTATAGCTGAAACCAGATATATAGCCCATTCTGGGCTATATATCTGGTTTCAGCTATAGCTTTTCAGCGTACACAATCGAGCCATTGAAGAAAGATATGTTAATTAAATTAAAATAATTATCAAAAATTGTACAGGATTTTGCACAGGACACGGCATGAACAGCATGCTACTCTAAAACTGTCAAAGCTCACTAAATGTCTGAAATTTTCGAGAAACTGTACAGCAATCTGTTTCAATGACTTTTAGAATGTTTACTTCAGTTACCATGGTTTTTAGGCCAGTAGTTTCAACCAGGAGCCATGTGGCCTTGTAGCTCTGGGATATTCTATGTGGCTACGAGACAAAGTCAACTAAAACGAGAGGCATGGCATGTGACGAGATTGAGGGGGGCAGATATATCTGGATAAGAAATACAGTTCTGAAGTACCTAAGTGTAAATTTTTAGTGGGGAGGGGGTGTCTAATGCAACGTCCCTTATGGAAGTTGCTTGCCGGGTTCGAAATATCCAGTAATTAAAGTGGCAAATGACAAATGGAAAATGATTACAAATAAACTTTCGCATGGAAATATTATTTATTAGATTCAAATGTGTAAGTTAGTCAATTTTAACAGTAGATTAATTCAACATAGAGCCCTCTATTTGACATTAACAGAAAGATACAGTCTCACCGGTTTATGATCATCAACAGTCAATCTTCTATGCCGATCGGACATCCGATGTTGTTAGTCACTTCGGCGTAGCTTTTCCCCGCAAGTATCAGTGGAGGTCTCTCGGTTGAGAGCTGGATCGCTTCGATCAGCACCAGGAGGCCTCTCGGTTGAGAGTCGGATCTATTTCAGCAGTGTCCTCTCGGTTGAGAGCCGGATCGCTTCAATCAGCACTAGGGGGCCTCTCGGTTGAGAGTCTGATCTATTTCAGCAGTGGCCTCTCGGTTGAGAGCCGGATCTATTTCAGCAGTGGCCTCTCGGTTGAGGGCTGGACCACCTCGATCAGCTCCAGGGGGCCTCTTGGTTGAGGGTCGGATCTCCAAGATGTCACTTTCTTCACGTAGCCTTGACAAGGACAGCTGCTACGTCTATCATCAGCTATGAAGTATTTTGACTATGAAGATAAATTAATGCTTTCGATTCCGGACCTGCCGGGAAACAAATTCAAATACTGTAAACTATTTCATTTTAACTAATTATTAGCTTATTTTCCCAGCCTAAGGCCAAATGATACGGTAGCAAGACATTGAATCGTCCTACTAGAGGGCTTCAGTTGAATGAACAAAACAAAGGATGAGCGCAGAGTGAGAGAGCGTTGTTACAACGTACGGCCAGTATTTAAAGGAAAAACTCCCGACCACACATGTCTAATCAAGCCAATCGGCTTCGAGGTCACCTCATTTGCATGTGATTGCAGGCGGACATAATCACGATCGGCCTTGATTGTCGCCATACGATCACCGCTGCCGATGAATAGTAACAAAATTTATGACAACAGATTTGTGTGACGGCGACTACAGACTTTTACGCCGGGGGACCATCGGCACGTTACACTAACTAATTTCAGAATCAAGTAGACTACCTCGACATGAGTGAGACGAAAGGGTATCTATCTGGGAATAAGGTGATCCACCTAATTTATGAATATTTTTTATGCTATAAATTCACTGAGAAATCAACTTGCTATGTTGAAAGGGTCTCACTCCTGGATTTAGTGGGGGGAAGTGTATGTTCAAGACATATGGACCACATGAAAACAATATAGTCCAAAGAGGACCACGGCTTTTCTACGCTAGGCAATACGTTTCTCAACATGTTTTTCTTTTTGTATTGTTTTGTCACTACTTTGATGGTCCAAGCTCAGAAAACAAGGCAGGATTCGATTGCGCCAGGCATTTAATATTTTTTCATGCGTTTTCTTAGCACTGTGGATGCTATTGTTCAGATTTTTAGACGGGAAAAGAACACAAAACATCTAATATGATGAGGAGCTTAATGGTTAAGTAGAAATACGAAATAGAATATTTTCCTTCTAACTATCTCATTATGCACGTGTTCGGAAAAGGTAGAAACATTGTTCAAGCATAGAGGTTTCAATGTTTTGATCATAACGAAACCATTGATGATCAAGAGGTTGTTCCACAGAACCCAAACAAACATGAACATTCGTTTATCATAACAAATTGTATTTTTATTGCAATATCAATGAAAGACACTTTTAATTGACTTTGACCCATAAAGGGGGCTATTCAAGTATTACGTCAGCATCAATGGGGGGGTTTCCGATTCGCTGACTTTTGATGACAAGGGGAGAGGGGGGTTTGGATAATGCTTAAGTCATCAACCACCCTTTATGATATATGAAATATTCTTAATAGCACCTTACTCTGTGCGCCAAAAACAAGAAAAACCTTTTGATAGTTTGTGGGCGCTTGAAGTAACATCCCTCCTATTGATGAGTGCCCTACAGAACCACTTCAGTGATCTTTAAGTTTTTCATGGATCCAAGTGATATGGAAATGTATCTGGGCCGCTGAAGTGCTCTGTAACTGTGCCACGCATCCCTCAAGTGATCTGTAATTATATGCTGTGGATCACTTAAATAATCTAAGAATGTGCCGCGGGTAACTTGAGTGATGTAGAACTGCACTAGGGGCCACTTAAATGTTCTAAAACTACGTCACATGTCACTCAAGGGATCTCTAAATGTGTCGCAGGTCATTTAAGTGATCTGAAAATGTGCCATGGACCGTTTAAATGCTCTGGAATTGTACTACAGGACACTTAAGCGATCTGTAAATATGCCGCTTAGTTCATTTTTACAAAATTAGGTTTGAGGAGGGCAGGCCGCATCAGATAACCCCCCAGGGCCATATTTGGTCCGCGGAGCCTTTATGCGATTTATCATTATATGGCTTAGAGTGTGGGTCGCTATGAATTTATTAAAGATAAATTTTTTGAGTTTATAGCCTTCAAATAACATTGAAATTCACAGAAATTGATTATAATAACATATGAAGGTATTTTCTTCCGAAATTTCAATTAAAAAAAATTTTTTTGCATTAAAAAAATAAATATTTGATCGGGGGGGGGGGGCACGAGCTCCCATATTATAAACATTTAACATATTTGTACCACGTACCAATGCGATTAGGGGCCCCCATATTAAATCTCAGGCACATGTCTGGGTGGATTAGGTTAAGAAGAAACACCTACAAATTTGCATTTGATCATTACAGATCAAAATCATCCATGGAATTTTCTTGGCTATATTTTTCCTTCAGCTATCAAATTGAAAATCAATTGACATACCATTTAATCCACTTTAGGTTAAGATTATAGAAAAAACAAGACAGGGACAGGGCGTTAGCCAAGGTAAGGGAGCTCTGAATCAAATTGTTTTTTCTTTTAGTTTTTTAAATGATAAATTTACTATGAAGTGCCCCCCTTTCTTGAGATATTGTGACCTGGGGTGCACCAAAGGTCACGGCCAAGGAGATAGTTGTGGAGCACAGAGTGGGGGGGGGGGGGAGGAGGGAAGTTCAGGGTGCTGGAATGCCCAGTTTTTTTTTTGCACAGGGCTTAGCAACCCCAGAATTTGCTTTCTCAAAGGAAGGGGTTGTCATGAACATACCCCCAAAAAAGAGATGCCACCCTCCCCATCTCTATTTTTATGAATAATTGAGATTTTGAAGTCCCAAGAATAATGAAACCTCTGTTTCCCACAATAATATTCTAATTATTCTAATAATATTAGCAAGAGACATTTGGTTATCAGTCAACATAAAATAATTACCACCACAATAGTTTTTCTTTCTTCATTCCCCTCCGATTCCCCAAGAGAGCAGCGTCTGGCACGGACGTTAAATAAACATGTTAAATATATTTTACAAAGATCTTTCATCTTTGATGTCTAGCTGAGTAGACAAGTTACTGGTCTCCTGTTGACCCTTTCTTCTTCAGACTATCAGCTTCTTGTCATTGGCTTTTTTTTTCCTTTTCGTTGTCCATCAGTGGTAAACGTGTCTTCAGTCTTTCTGCTGCTTCTTTCGTCCTTTGAATGCAGCCTTCCCAAAGACTCCTCCCAAACTCTGCCCCATGAAAAATTTTGTTTTCGTTTTGCTTCTACTGTACTCATTTTCTCACATGGTCATAAAATTTGGAGACAGACCAAATGTTTTGCCTTCCTGTAGTTCCCATTGCATTATATTGTAAATTTTCTTTTTTATTCTTTTTTCATACAACACGTTATCATACAGCATACTTCAAAAAAGAAATTGTAAAAAAAAATATCCATACATTTGCATCCCCCTTTGCCTTTACTTGGCGGCTCCTTAGAAAGTATGTGGTAGTGACAGTACCAAAATGATACTTGTGCATTTGACTGGGTGCATTTTTATTTCTAGTTTAACAACCCCTGTCTGTCTTCTCAAGTTTCAAAACATCTTTTTTCTCACACGCATCAAAGTAATATAAAAATATAACAAGTGAACTTTCAATTTCGAAAAAGATGTCTAACTGCCACCCCTTAAATCCTGCCGCCTGGGTTTGCTACACCCCTTGCACCCTCGCTTAAGCCGCCCCTGCATCTACACCACTGGAGATATGACCATGCGTTCCATATTTCATGCACTGTGGCATGAGGCGCTGAAGTAGAGGCATTTTTAGCCTTTCTTAACTTCAGCAAATGGCCTGCAAGTGGGACGGTAGAGATAGATGGCTTTTTCTATTCCAACATATCAAGGAAACATATATTTTATGGATATTATGCCAAGGTGACCTCAGAAAGAAACGTCATCTGGTCTCTGCTGGGACTCTGACCCAGGCCCTTTTGCATCCTGGGCAAAAGTGCATGAAATAAGGAATGCAGGGTCATGTTCCCAGTGGGGTAGATGGTAGTATGCTAGTTCACCTCTTTCCTGTGGTTCCCAACTTCGAGGCGCAAATGCGAGCCGATTTCCCCATTAAAAAGTCTCGCCACAGAGAGCAACAGGCCTACAACCATTAATTATTCAATCATTACACTTCACCCATAGTTAGAAAAACTGGTGGCAGATGGCAGCACTACACATAACAAGCATTACACAGAAACAAACTTTACGTCAGGTTTCACTACACGTACACACACATTCCCATATGTACCACTTCGTTAGAGGTTCCGCAGAGGAATATGGACGAGGTACATGTGTGGTTTAGTAGTAGTAGTAGTAGTTCACCTCTCAGCATAAAATCCAGGATAATATCTGTTTCCTTGATATGTTGGGCTGAGAAAATGCTGTCTATCTCTAATATTATGCTTGACTTTGTAATAATTTTCAGTTTAAAGTAATCTGTTCTAGACTCTGCCACGAAGCTGGGCTGGAAGAGATCTCGGCAACGGGATAAGTCCAGTGGCAAAATTCTGGCGTTCATTCATTCAGTTTAAAGTAATTTTCTACACTAAACAATGTCATATGATAATTTTCATAATAAATTTTTCAAAATATATTTTATGAAACAAAAATTAATGTAGATGCTGCACCAACATTTGCTTAGCAAGCTACGAAAATAATGTTTTCAAAAATATAAGCACAGCTGAAGCAGGAAATACTGTAACTTTTTTAAAAACTTTAACATTTTATTCTGTAGTTATGAATATTCTTTAAGTTGTGTATCCTGAAATTTGAGTAGGTTCCTAATTTATGTTATAGTATGGGAGTTTATGAAAGCTCCATAAAATTCAATCTTCTATATTTGTTGCCTCAGAAAACTGTTTTAATCAATATTAAAATGGTACACTTATTGTATTGGGAGTTATAAAACCATCTGTAGTTGCTCATATAAGTTACAAACAAATGAATTTTTTTTTAATATATTGTATAAAATTCAAATGACTTTTTGTTAGTTTTGCTTAAGGAACCTATGCTTTGACTTTTTATGTCAAGGTTTTATGAAATAAATGTAAAAACATAGACTAGGACTTATACAAGATTGTATTTAAAAAAACTTATTTTAACATAGTGCAGGCAAACATAAATGTGAGAGTTTCCAACCCAACAATGTTTTTTTTATGATATCCCTGTAGAAACAAGCTGTATAAATCACACGTAGAGCTTAACCTTTCAATGCATGAGCCTTATATACATTAAAAGTACTATATATTATGAATTATAAAAAATTACAATTTTTAACCATGTTTGCACCATGGTAGTTTAACATCAGTTTCGCAGATTAGAACACATGATAATGGCATATTTTTATGTTAATCAAGTGGAATAATCTGTTATTGCAGGATTATGGATAATTGTGATGTCTAAAACAAGTTTTGTCTAAGGCACAACTTCTGACTAGTTTATAACTGATTATATGGAAAGGTTATTAATCACCTTTTTAATATATTGTTTCAGTTTATTTATAATTACAACTTCCATTTAAAATAAAATATCATAAACAACGAAATCCTAATTTAATGATATTCAAGGATTGAGAGAAAAGTGCGTATTATTGTACACAATTTATTGTTATCGATGAAATATATTAACACTATGGAATAGTGTGTGCCAAGACCAGAGAGTAATATTGTTATATGGAGCCAATTATCATTGTATCGAAGTTTCTCATAGAATGTAAAATTTCAAATAAGTATAGTATACAGATTTCAAATAAGTATAGTATACAGATTTCAAATAATACATTTCCATGTTCATATTTGATCTATTATGTACATCCTTTGAACAATTTTAAACATGAACCCTTGCATGCAGGGAGGGGGAGAGGTGGGAGGAGCCAGGGCCACAACTAGGGAGAGCAGGCAGGTCTACCGTCCCAGGCGCTGGACCAGAAGGGGTGCAAATTTCACACTTTTACCTCTTTCAACATTACAAGAGGGCACTAAAATGTATGCTTGCCCCTGCTGACCAAGCTTCTAGTTGTGTCTTTGGGAGGAGCTGACAGAGAATTCAATCACTGTTAAATTTTTGTACAAAAAAATATCTTTTAGATAAAATATATATAATTTTGCACAAAAATTTACAACAGAACCCCATAAAAAATTCAGCCTTGATAGCTCATGAGTTCATCTTCATGACCCCGCCAGGGTATGGCTGATAGGGCTTTAGCCGTGGGGGGCCAGTTTAATTTTATAATTGTTTGTTTTTCATGCTATAACTTGTAAAAGGGTCCGTGAAAAGTCTGGCTTGGAGGACCGCTAAAGATCCTGGCCTAGGGCAGTGGCATCTTAACACATTAGCCTACCCAGACACAGTCAGAGGACCTCGAGAGAAGAGGGGCCTCGCAAAAAATAAGATCTGGTTGAAATTTTCCATAGTACGCATGTAAATTTGCCTGGTGTGGACTCAGAAAAATCACTTGGCCCAGGGGACCCATGATGCTATAAAGATGCCCATGACCTAGGGGCCCTGCTCCAGCACGTGTGCTTAGGGTGAAAAAGAAACCCATGATCATTTAGTTTATAGGCTAATGAATATTTTTTCACTATCACCAATTAGTCATGCCCCCATCCTGAAGTTGTGTCCCTTGGCGGGAATCTTTGGTAGGGACCCAGTTGAAACTGAGTACTAGAGGTGCGGTCATGAAGAAAATATTGAGGGGGCTGCAAATCCCTATTCCCCCAAATTAAGGCTGTAGGCGGAGTGGTTGCATTGTATATTCATGAATTATTAGGGCGAGGGGCAAAGCCGTCTTAAGAGCACTGTGGGCCTTCAGGCCAAGTGATTTTTCTGAGGCCCATCAGGCAAATTTACATGTATGCTTCTCGAAAATTTAAAATAGTGGTTTCTCTCTCTCCAAACTTCTTGACCCCCCCCCCTCTTGACAAGATATTTATCTGTGGACCCCCCTCCTGTATAGCATGACCATGTCCCTGCTTTCCAGGAAATTATTAATTTTTGGTTAGTAAATGTGCTGTCTCAATAGCATTTTTCAAAACTTTTTTTCTTTTCTTTCAGTTCCCATATGCGGAAGGAGTGATGAATGAAATCAAATTATTTTCCAATATTTAGTTAGTTAGTCAGTGTTGTTTTGTTATGAAACTAGACGTGTAGGGGGAGGTGTATGTTTCTTGATTTTTATATACAGTGTGATTTAAAAAATCCCCCCCCCCGTGAGAGAGAAAAAATTCTGCCTACGCTTATGAACGTACCTATTGACTTGATATATTGATTGGAAATTTTTATTTACTTTGTGAAAAGGGAATATAAATTTCTTATATGGATACCAATATACCTCCTGAACTATTATATTGACGACAACATGAAAATAGTTTAAATCCGGGAATGTTAAAAAATTTGGTTTCATAATCAAAAATCCATACCTCAAACAAGACAATGATATTTATAGTTTCAATGTTATCGCTCAAAGTAGTTGATAATTGATCGAAATTTGCTCTAACACTACGAATGCTAGTGTGGAATATATTTAATGAAGAGTACGGACTATTATTATATTGTAGGAGAAAGGATTTTTTTTTTGTTTAATTCATCCAAGGTGCTCAGATCAGTGTAGTTTGAGTTAAAATTTATAGACATCATTCAAATCCTCAAAACTCTTATAAACTTCCACCATGAAAGCCTACCTACTGTATCCAATGCGTTAATTGTTTTCTCATCCAAGCTCATAGAACCCCCTGAAGCCACTCCAAGGAAGCCTGGTTAAGAATCACTGCTTTTAACTAAGTAAATGGCCTTTCTAGCTTCCTGAACACAAACAGGAGTTTACTTTCGAATTTTAAGTTCCAAAGTTGGAAAATTTAAAAGGATGCAAAGCAAAAAAAAAATTATGTAAAAACCCAAACTTTGTTCTAGAACTATGGGGTTTCATGTGGTATGAGTTGCAGACAGGATCATTTTCAGAGAGGATTTTAGAGATGCTTTGGTGGGACATGGCCTAAAAAAGGTTGGGAACCGCTTTCCTAGTCATTGTATGTGTAATTTTTTGTGAGGATAGTGGGCACATTTTATTGCTAAATACTTTTATTTCATCAGCTGTACTATAGTTGTTACCATTGATAAATAGCAGCTTGTTGTTTCTGGGCACATTGGTGCATCAGGCACCATGATGGGTATCACTGCTATAACAAAGGAGTTCAGCAAAGCTCATTTGGTTGTACAAACAGAAGTCAAGGAAAAGTCGCCAAAATTATCTTTTTGCATGTGGTAGACACTCAGCAGATGCACCTTGCATATGCGATTCAATGGCATATGTGGTATTTTTTTAATTTTATTTAATTTTATTCATCATATTGACAAAAACTTATATCATAGGAAAACAATCCATTCAAGGGATCTTTAAAATATTTATTTTGTATATTCATGAATTATTTGAAGTTTGGACACTTATAAGTATTGACACTATTACAATTTTATTTAGTATTTCTAACAAGAATTTTTCTAGATGCTATAAATAATCAAAACTTCATTTTCATGACACCTTTGTATGCTATGTTTGAAATTCAAATATCTTGTGGCATGACTATTCTTACAGAGTGGCTGGTGTGGCTACTATTCCCTCTAATTTTTTGTTTACCTGCATGGAGCTTTTTTTACTGTGCGCTACAAATAACTTCATTATTTGAATCAAAGGTGAATTTGGGGATTTTGCATGCACAGTTTAGAAACATTGACTGCAGGTATCATGATCAAGGCAGCAATTAAGAGATTGCAGGTGCTCTGGATTTTTTGGGAGGGGTAGCACTGAATTCACTCTTTGTTCATTCAAAATTACTGGGATGAAATGCCAAAATGAATGTTTGTTCTTGGGGGTGACAGAGTACATATTTATTTCTAGTTACTGTCCTGATTGGAATTGCTTCATATTGTGAACAGTGAAGTTGGATCTCCATGATTGCACTAAGAGGTCAACTGAAGTTGGTTTTATATTGTTTTTCAACTTCAAGCTGCTTGTCAGTTTAAAAAGTCTCGCCACAGAACAAGAGGTCCACAACTAGTGTTCCAGCTTCTGATTACCATTGCACCAAATTGCTGTGAAATGTTCTTTAAGCAAGTACAATAGCTGATGCTTATCCTCTTCCAACCTGAGCCAAAACTCACAATTAAAAAAAAATATTTTGATTGATTTGTTTATTGTACATCAAAATGCTCTTTAAGAAAATACATTTTTTTAATTGATTGGGCCAAAATCTTTATTAGGACTATTTGAATTAGATACTCTGATGCATACCTCAAGTCCTGAGGAAAAATAATAATTGAAAACCATATGAAACTGTACAGAGGTACATATATGTGTGCCTCTGGAGTGAAGTGATTTCAAGAATGGCATTTTATTCCCCCTTGTTCATTCTTTTATCCAGAGATTTTTTACTGTTGCTCGGTTATCAAGATATTTTGCATCTTATTTTTTCAAATGTTCAAGCAATATAGCAATCAACAGGGTGTATAGTTAACAGCATGCACCACAAATTACTGGCAAATCATTGATCCTAGACACATGCTTCCAATTAGAATAAGTATCCAAATAACATGTGGACCTCTGATAAGTCATTCATATTGCAAGAGGTTGTATAGTTTATTAAAATAAAAAAAATTAACTTTTTATGTGGACACTGTTTTCAAAACCCAATAAGAAAGTTGTTATTCTGTCTCTCCCGAGGCCATGCTTTTTTAAAATCTGCATTTCTGTGCAATATTTGCTGAGATATTTGCATTAAGAAAACAAAGAAAAGTGGTGAAAAAGTGGCATAAATGCGGGTGAAACTCATTTCACCCTCATTTATCTTGTTTTTTCCCCCAATAATTCATTGTTTTTTAAATTCAAATATGTGAGTAAATATTACACTTGAAAACGTAATTTTTTTTGTTGGCCTCAGGAGAGAGACAGAAACAACTTTCTAGTTGGGTTTTTTAAATTAATATACAATCCATTGCAATATGAATGACTTATCTGACATAAACTATAACTTTTTGTGGTGAAAGGAAATCCAATAAGTATATGGGATGGCTGCGCCTGAGTAGTGCCATGGTAAGATGCTGATCTTCTACCATGTAGGTTACTATCGAGGTCCATAGGTTCAAATCCGGAGAAAAGCATGAGAAACAAGTTCTTTACCTACCTAGCCTGGGGTGACCACCGATATATGGCACCTTTATTTGCCACTTAACTCCACTAGTTGGAAATTGCTGTATGCCGATATATAACTGGAGTTGGTGTGCGATAAAGTAGTATGAGGTGGTGGTCACAAAGGTAAGGTAAAAGTAACAATAAGTAGTCTTCCAAATATTGAGAAAATAATTTCTCATGGCTGAATGCATATTCCATGCTCTGAAATGAATTGTCACAGTTTTTGAAAAAGAGAACAAAATTCTAATAACTGCAGAAATCAGATTCTAACTGATGATTTTTCTAGGTTCAAACATTTTCATTTAATTTTTGGTTTTGTCAATTTGACCATAACCAGCTATCCTCATAAGCGGTGGCTACTATGAATTCAAGATTGGTGAATTAACATATTAAGCAAGTTCAATTTCCCCAAAAACATAGCATCAATTTTGCTTGCTTTTTCTCTGAACAACTTTTGTGTCTCATTCGCAAAATTTCAATAATTAATAAGAAACTAACAAGAATCCTTCTTGCAAAATTAAAAAAAAAAAAAAAATACTCTTATTTTTGGCTGGAATTATTCTTGAGCCTGTTTACTTCTATTCAGTTTTAGCTATTATTCAAATGTCATGACTCCAAAATAGTGCTAAAGCTAGCCAAGCATGCTGATTAGTAAAGAAAAATGTTGTTTTCTGAAAAAATTCAGCATTTTTCAAGTTATGACAAAAATTTTGACTGGCCTCTAATCAGTTTACCAGATCTTGATTGGTATTCATAAAAATTTTAGATTTGTATTAAGAAATTGCATGTACTTTTTAAACTGGTGTATGAACACAAATGCTGAAAGAGTCACTTGTAAATTTGATTTGACAAACTGCAGCCGCGCGAGTGTTAATGATGAAACAGCCAGTCTAAATGATTTTTGCAGAAGTTTCACAAATTTTGACCTGTGGAAATTTTAGTTACAAATGTTAAAATAAACAAAATACTTTCATTTCTCATTTTCAACATAAGAACAGATCTTAGCTGTGTTTTATTCTTTGGCTCTTCAATATCTCACTTGATGTGAAATGAGGTGTGTCCAGTCCTCTCCTGTTATTTTATTTTATCTATTCATTTATTTTTTAGAAGTCATCTCATTATGTTTTACTCATAGGTAAAACAAAACTCCAGGCTGCAATCACTGTTCTTTTATGAAGGTACATGTGAAAGTGAAGCAAATGAGAGATTCTGGTGTGTTTGCTGAAGTCTGGTGTTTTATTATTAGATGATACTACATTGATGCCATTCATTCCAGGTGATGCTGAAGAAAATAGTATCATATCCTCTAAACCAAGTTTCTTGCCCTCTGAGCTGTTGAATGCAAGTTTTGATGTGAAGACTACATCAAAAGTTATGGAAGGTATAAATTATATATATATAAAATCTCCAGTGTTAGCATATACAGTGAAAATCCTATATAATAATACCCTCTGTAACAATATTCTCTTAAATGTGAAAATTAACAGTTACTACTCGCCATGTGGCCACTGGATATCACAAAGTAGCGACACATTTTTCACTCTAGTAGTCATCTGTTTTCTCTGTTGATTTGAAAAAATTGCAGTTTTCTTGACATGGCATTTTATTGAAGAAAAATTCTGTGTGAGAATCTTGTGCGATAGAAGTGAAACTTCTAGGTTAGACATGACTAGATTCACCTTTATTGAATTTAATTTCAATTATTTAAAATTAAATTTAGACATTTTAAATTTTATTAAATTAATAATCCCATAGTAAAAAATCCCATGTGTGGCAGATTTATTCACTAAACATTTCTGGTGATAATTATGGTTGGCCCTAAATCAGAGTGGTGGGTGGGTGGAGCTTTTCATCGGGACTGAAGTCTAGTACAGGGGTGTAGAGTAAGAAAAAAGAAAAAATTAAAGCTGAAAGAGAAAAAAAAATTTTAACTGACATGATGAACTGGAATCGAACCCGTAACCTCTAGATTGCAAGTGTTATGCTCTATGGCAGGGTTTTCCAACATGAAAGCTTGCGCGGAGCCCTTTATGGTTATGAGGCTATTCCGCCGAACCCAACAAATTTTGAATTATTCTTCAATATACAGGGTGTCCCAAAAGTCCACATGCGGAACAAGAATCTTCACTTGTAGTAGATAATGTGTCAAAAAATATATATATTCGTGAGTTATGCATAGTGTGACCATATGATCCATATTTTACGGGGTAGTATTTTTTTTTCATAATATTCGGCTATTTTATTGTTTTAATAAAAATGTTAATTTTGTCAAGCTTGTTAAAAAAACTCACTTTGAAATTTTTAATTCGTGAATTCATTATTTTAAACGAGCTATGCATCGATAAAAATGTCTTTCTTTTCTTTTTTTATTTCTTTTCATTTGGTCATCCAATACACACAGCTTCAGGATAATGAAAAAAATACTCATTTAACTTTTTTTTCCCCCTCCACCCTTTCATTTCCTACATAATATGACTAATCAGACCATTACTTATACAGTTCACAGCCGATTCTGAATGGCTTTTTTGTTTTTCACCGAGAAGTTCGAATGCCAAACATTTGTTGTGCAGACTTTCTTCACTAGCAATGTGGTGTTTGATCATCGTGACGCTGTTTTTGCAATATAGTTCCTTGTATCAGAAAAGTCACTAGCGAGGACAAAAGCGAGTATTGTACACACGACATCTCTGATCATCTTGGGGCACAGTTCGTGAGTATCTTATCAACCTGGGCTACCATATTTCACTGCTATGTAAGTAGTATTACACAAATACCCACAGTTTTTAATCATGCTAACTAATACACAGTGTCACTGATCTCGTTTAAGTATTCACATTAAAATTCACGAAATGCAAGAAGCTGTCAAAAGAACCAGAAAATAGTAAAAAAAAAAGTTTGATTAAATCAGGGCTGGAACTGGGGGGGGGGGGGTGTCAAAAGAGACAACTGCCCAGGGTGCCAAACTTTAGGGGGCAGCAAATATCGGGAAAGAACATCAAGTACCATTACAAAATCATCAAAATTTGAAGTGAAGAGGGCAGCAAAATCATGTTTTCCCTCCTCACAAAAATCGCACTTATGACCCTGGAATGGGTCATAAGTACAATAAATAAATAACATTTATAACAAAGTGAAGAACAAGAGAAAAAAATTACTACTCACTGTACTTGGTCATGAGTTTGAGAATGAATTTTTGGCATACACCAATCTCATCCAAAATATGTAGAACAAGTGGACAAAGGAAGAGAAAGAATGACCCCTTCCTCCGGTCCAGTGTGCCAAACCAGCAACAGCTATAGTGAATATGAATAAAAATGATTTACTCATACGCTTCCGCAGAGTAAAACAAGACAAGCTGAGGGTTCAAACAAATAAGAATTCAGTGAAAACTACACCAAATTGCTAGATCACTTCTCCTCTGATGAAAAAGTGCACAAACTTTGATATTGGGGTCTTAGAGGAGCGAAAAATTCAAACTTGAGCAAAAACAAAACATAAAAGTGAAAGGACGGTGAGTTTTGACCATGTAGGGTTTTCTTTCTTGGAACATGTTAAATACTTGCTTGTCATGTGACATCACATGACCAGCAGTGATTGGACATCAAGAGCAATTAGGGGCCGTTAAAGTATTATGTAAGCAAATTTTTAGCCATTTTTCACCTCCTCCCCCCTTGTCAGCAAAATTTTGTCATCACTGCTCCCTACCTCCTAACGCATATTGGTGGGATCAGTACGGGGGGAGGCATAGGGGGCTCATGTGCCCCCTATTAACTAACTTAGTGGTGCATTTACAAATCACTTAAAGGACCCGTGGCATAATTCCAGAGCATTGAAGTGGCCCGTGGCACATTTTCAGATCACTGAAGTAGGCCTCAAAGATCATTTTCATATTCAAAGATCACCCAAGTAACCCATGACACAGTTACAGAACACTTAAATGATCCATGGCACATTTAGAGATCCCTTGAGTGACATGACACTTGGCACAGTTTTATAGCACTTAAGCGGTCTCCAGTGTGGTTCTACATCACTGAAGTTACCCACGGAACATTCCCAGATTACTTAAGTGATCTGTGGCGCAGTTCCAGAGCACTTAAGTGGCCCGGAAACATTGTCAGAGCACTTTAAGGATCCGTGAAACATTTAGAGACCATTAAAGTGGCTCTGTAGGGGACTTAGAATGTTAGTTCAGGTGCCCAATTACTATCGAAAGGTTTTTCCGTTCTTGGCGCACAGAGTAAGATGCCATTAAGAATATTTCATATCTTCTTAAAGGGTGGTTGATGACGTAAGCATCATCCAAACCCCTTCCCCCCTTGTCATCGAAAGTCAGCGAATCGGAAACCTCCTCCCCCCCATCAATACTGACATAATATTTGAATGACCCCTTATGTGTTACTTGGGGTGGGAATCTTGAGATTTTTGGTGAACTCACCCACATACAATGATGGTTACTCGTGGGAAATTCACCTTACATTTTTCTTTCAACATTAAACAAAAAATAATTGGAAGAAAAAATAACAGTTCAATGACTTCCTTTGAGAAGGATTGACAAGGATCTTCCCCTTCATTTAGTTAATGATCGGAGTCCCTCTCAGACGAAGTCGGGAGCAAAAAAAGTGACAATAGGACATTTATAAGTTGCAAAAACTTCAATTTTTCAACATTTTCACTTCAACTCAAATGCCAAATGTTTGGAAAATGATCATTTCTAGACATTGAATTCATGTAATTATTGTGGATTACAAAAATGTGTTGCTGTAATTTTTCATTGCATATTGACATTTTGAAAGCCCTAAATTTTGATGATTTTGTGATTGTTGTCAGAGATACGGTATCAGGCCACAACCAGATGCTTGGTCAGCCAGGGCAAGCACAGATTTAGGTACTCTCTTTCAATGTTGAAGGAGAAGTTAAGGTGTGAAATTTTCGCCCCCTTTGGTCCTGCGCCTGGGTCATCAGAACTCCCAAGTTTCGCCATAGTTGCAGCCCTGTCTAGAATAGTTTAGAAAAAACACCCCTTCAAAGCACTAAACAGGCAATCAGCAGCAATGTTGACAGCTTGCCACAATGCCTTTGACAAAGGTTAGCGATGCACTTGAGAGCCACAACACATGGTTTCAGAAACAGTGATATACAGTATTTTGGTTCTTTTCTTTTAGACAACTTTTAAAGAGTTGAACAAAGGTTTTTAACAGCTGGCTGATGCGGAGATATATTTTGGAAAGCGAGAAAGTGCAACTGCCCCTGTGGGGAATCAAACCCATGTCCTTTCACTTTCCGGGTGACTCAGGGGCAGTTGAACTTTCTCGCTTTCCAAAATATATCTCTGCATCAGCCAGCTATTAAAACCTTTGTATTATCTGCTTCGCTTAGATATTGAAAACAAAAAAAAAAAAACTTTTTCAAAAAAGTGAAAAGTTACATTTTTTTGTTTGAAATCTTCAGGAGAATAATAAGAATACTCATGATTTAAGTCAGGGTTTTCCAACGTGAAAGCTCTCGCGGAACTCTTGATGATTATCAGGCTATACCGTGGAACCCTTAACAAATTTTGGAAATTTCTTCAATATACAGGGTGTCCCAAAAGTCTACATTCACTCGGCAGAACAAGAATCCTAACTTGCAGTAGATAAGAGTGTCAAAAAATATATTTGTGAGTTACACATAGTGTGACCATAATTATGACTCATATTTTACGGGACGGATTAATTTTTTATAATATTCGGCTATTTCATAGTTTTAATAAAAATGTTTTTGTTAAGCTTGCTGAAAAACCCACTTTAAAGTTTTTAAATTAACAACAATGAAAATGTCCAATTTTTTCTGTTTTTTTATTTTTTTCATTTGGTCATCCTAGTAGTACTCATCCATACACATAGCTTCCAGATAGTGAGAAACACGCTCATTTAATCTTTCTTTCCTCCACCACCTTCATTTTCTTCACAATAGAACTGATTTGACCCTTTACTTATACAGTTCACAGCCGATTCCGAACAGCTTTTTTATGTTTATCACCGAGAGGTTCGCTTGGTACTGTTTGATCATCATGCGCTGTTTTTGCAATTGTTCCTTGGATCAGAAAAGGCACTGGCAAGAACAAAAGAGGGTATCGAACACACAACATCTCTGAGCATCTTGTGGCAGAGTTTGCGAGTATCTTGTCGACCTGGGCTACCATATTCCACTTGCTATGCAAGTAGCAATCCACAAATACCCACGGGTTTTTAATCATGTCATCTGATACACAAGTATCACTGATTTTTTGATTTGGACATTGAGAGCAATTACGTGTTACTGGAGTGCGGAATCTTGACATTTTCGGGAAACTCATCAACATACATTGACAGTCACTCGTGGGAAATTTCCCTTATGCTTTTCCTTCAACATTAAACAAATGATTGGAATAAAAAAAAAATTTCAATGTCAATGCTTTTCTTGAGTTCTTCTGACGGGTGGTGGTTTTTCTCATGTGGTTCAATTGACCGGATTCCCCTTACAGTCTAGGTCGAGAACAAAAAAGGAGACAATGGGACATTTTTTTTTATAAGTCTCAAAAACTTTAATTACTCGACGTTTTCACTTCAGCTCAAACTCCAAATGTTTGGGAAATGATCATTTCTATGCATTGAATTGATGTAATTGTAGATTACAAAAATGTATGGCTATAATAGTTTTTCATTGTATATTGTCACCTCAAAAGCCCTAAACTTTAATGATCGACTAATTGACTTTTTGTTGACACAGATACGATATCAAGGCAGCAACTATATGCTTTTAGTCAGTCGAGGCAAGCACACATCTTGGCGCTCCCTTTTAATGTTGAAGCAGAGGCTAAAGTGTGAACGCCCCCCCCCCTCCCCATTGGTCCGTCATCCGGGTCCTAGACCCCTTAGTTGGAACCCTCAGGTTTCTCCTTAGTTGTGGCCCTGCCCAGAATAGTTTAAAAAACACCTCTTCAAAGCACTAAACAGACAATCAGCAATGTCGACAGCTTGCTGCGATGTCCTTCACAATTGGCGGTGCCCCCTGAGAGCCGCGACGTATGGTTTGAGAAACACTGATGTAGTATTTCGGTTCTTTTCTCTTTTAGACAATTTCAGAGGCGGAGATAGATTTGAAAGTCGGGGGGGGGGGGCACGCTGATGATGATGTCAATTCATATATACATATAAGTCGACTCCACCTTTGACGCTGGGGGCAATGCCCCCCCCCCCACTCCCCCTGTATCTCCGCCCATGGACAAGTTCTAAAGAGCTGGATTCTATGCATTTCTGCTTTGCTTAGATATGGGAAACAAAAAAAGAAAAACTTTTTTAAAGAAAGTGAAAAATTACGTTTTTCTTTCAAATCTTTTGGAAAGCAATATAAGAAAACTCAAGATTTAGGCAATGGTGATACGATGCGAATTGCAGGTATTAAGTATAATTTATCATAAGATTTTGAAAAATTTAATGTTTTTTGTAATTTTTCTCAAGAATGGTTATTATTTAACAAACAAAATGCAATTAAAACCATTGCATTTTTGTGATATTTTCTTTGACATCTATGGGGGAAGGCATTTTCAGGGAAGTTTCAGTTGTGCGATTTCCGCCCTTATACGACATTATGATGTGGTTTCTTGAACGTCGTATAAATGTGTTTTCATTTGTGGTAAGGAATCTATAAAATGGGAAAAATAACCTCAGGCAAGTTAGAAAGTAAAGCTTTTCCTTTTCTCTGTTTTGTGATTGATTGCTATGTAAGGGAATCGCTAGTCAGAAACATAAGAATCCTACATCATGAAGCTCAATTGGCAATCACAAGGAAGAGAAAAAGGCGTAGGAGGCACAGATTGTAAAGAAACCCTTTAACAGTTCGGCATCGTTAGAGAAACAGTCATAAAATCCGCATGTAGGTCTTGAGTTTCGGGAATACTAATTCCCAGGAAGTATTATTGACTCTGTTGTTGTCCGAAGGACTTGTGTGTGTGAGAATAGGAAGAAAGAAAGAAAGGAGCCAACACACAACAACGAATATTTTCTTCTGCAGGTCAAATTGTCCCAATTTTTTTTAGAGTACACGTTCTCAATAAAAATCAAAATAAAAAAATTGCTTCAGGTGAAATAGTAACAAGAAAATTTTTGAAGATATCAGGGTTTCGGTATTTTTGTGGTTCCACGGAATCAAAAGTGACGGAACCCAAAAATATGCTCTCACGGAACCCTAGGGCTCCGCGGAACACTAGTTGGAAAACCCTGATTTAAGCAACGGTGATGTAATGCAAATTACAGTTATTTTAAAGTTATTTATAGCATTATTTCGAAAATTTTAATGTTGTGGATAATATTTTCAAGAATTATTATACAAAAAACAAAATGCGTTTGAAACCATTGAATTTTTGTGATATTTTCTTTTAGATGTGATGTGTGGGATGGGGGTTCATTTTCGAAGAAGTTTCACTTGTACGATTTTTCCCTTTATACAACATTTGGATGTGGTCTCTTGAACGTTGTGTAAACAAGGCTCCATTTGTGTTAAGGGATCTGTAGAATAGGGGAAATATAACCTCAGGCAAGTTAGAAATAAAGCTTTTTCTTTTTTCCGTCTTCGGATTGCTATTTAGGATTTCCTATTCAGAAAAGTGATAATGGATCTCAATTGGCGATCCCAAGGAAGAGAGGCGGGTGCGGGGCGGGGCACAGAATGCAAAGGAACAATTTGAAAGTTCAGAATCTTTGAAGGAAGACCCTCATAAAATAAACATTTAGGTTTTGAGAGTTTCGGGAATACTGATTCCCAGGAAGTATTCTTGACTGTTGTTGTCTGAAGGACTTGTGTGTGAGAATAGGGAGAAAGAAAGAAAAGAGCCAAAATGAATATTGTACTGGTTGATTATCTCAATATGTTCTCTGAATTTTTTTAGAGTGCACGTTAACAAGTAACAAGAAAATTTTTGAAGCTACCAGGGTTTCGAGATTTTTGGGGTTCCATCCCTTTTGATTGCACGGAACCCCAAAAAAGCTCTCACTGATCCCTAGGGTTCCGTGGAACACCGGCTGGAAAGCCCTGCTCTATGGGGCCATTTAAGTATTACGTCAGCAGATTTTTTGCCATTTTTGACCCCTACACTTGTCAGCAAAACTATGACCCCGCCCACCTCAGTCAGCAAAATTTTGTCAACTCTGCATCCTACCTCCTAACGCACATTGGTATCAGAAATGTATATTGAGGGGGGCATGTGCCTTTCCCCCATGCTCCCCTTCCCAGACCATCAATGTTTTTGATGCAAATATATTTGAAAAAAATTAAAGTATCAAAAGAAAATACATTGATGTGTTATTCTAATAAATTTCTTTTAATTTCAGTGCTATTTGAAGGTTAAGAACTTAGAATTTCTCTTTAAGAAATTCATTGTGATCTACCCTTTAAGCCATTGAGCTCAACCCATAATCCACCGGCTAAATGTAGCCCCCAGGGTTATTTGATGTGGCCAGCCACCTCAAACCTAATTTTGAAAAATGAATTATAAGCGGTGCATTTACAGATCGCTTAAGTGACCTGTGGCATAATTCCAGAGCATTTAAACAGCCCGTGGCACATTGACAGATCACTCAAGTGATCCGTGACACAGTTCCAGAACACTTAAGTGGTCTGTGGAACATTTAGAGAAAAAGATCTCTAGTGACATGTGGCACAGTTATATAGGGCACTTAAGCAGCCCCCAGTGCAGTTCTACATCACTCAAGTTACCGGCGGCACATTCCCAGGTTACTTAAGTGATCCGCATTATATTTATTGGTCATTTGAGTGAAGCATTACTCAGTTCCACAGCACTTAAGCAACCTACAAATATGAAGAAACCTACAAATTTAGTTGTTAAATCAAGGAAATTGTTAAATTGTTTATCTGCCTTCACTTCATTTCCAGCTGAAGATCTTCACCTCGGCTTCATTAACAGCTGAAGATCTTTACCTCGGCTTCATTAACAGGTGAAGATCTTTACCTCGGCTTCATTAACAGCTGAAGATCTTTACCTCGGCTTCATTAACAGCTGAAGATGTTGGCCTCAACTTTATTAACAGCTGAAGATGTTGGCCTGAACTTCATTAGCAGTTTGAATTGCCTGCTTCTGTTCAGCTTCTGCAGCTGAAGATATCTGCCTTGGCTCATTCACTGCTAAAGATACCTGCCTATACTCCATTCTCAGCTGAAGATACCTGCTTACACTCCATTTGCAGCTGAAGATACCTGCCTCTGCTCTATTCGCCACTGAAGATGTCTGCTTTCGCTCAGACATGGACCCTTGGGGGGAGAAAGGTTATAGAGATGATTGCCTCTCCCAAGAGTTGAATAATATGAGAAAGTTTCTCTGTCCCGTAAAATACGGGATGACCCGACAAACTTACACAATTCACACCTCCTAACACGGCCCTGGATATCTGTGCCCACCACTCACACCAAAAGTAACACTACTTAAAAAAATGAGATAAGACTCCTTGAATGCATTGTAATAAAAGATAAATACACCTGGTCTTTTTCCCCTTTAAATCCACCCTTTTCTTGCTGCTTTGAAGGTTTTATTTCTGTCCACAGAATAAAAAAAAAATAATCTCTTCTGGGATAAAATATAAATGTTTACATGTTAATTATAAATGTCTATTTTTTGCAGTAAAAATATTGAGAGGGCTGCGTCCATACCAGCATTCAAACATTTATGCCTGAAAATTATTTTGATACATACTGCATGTGGATGGCTTAGAATGAAAACTCTGTAATAAAAAATTCTCAGCTTTACAGGAAGAACCAAAAAAAGACTTTTTATAGCACCTTGATAATTTGATGAATGGCTTGTTAAAGCATCTACTAACAAAACTCTTAGATAGGATGTAGATATGTAGAAACCTATCAATAAATACAAATACAAATACAACACCACAACAGGCAAAATGCCCAACGAGGTGGCTGATAAAAAGATGCCCATAAAAATATGGTTGTCATATGTTTCAAAAATACAGCAACCCAATTAAAAATGCAATTAACACAAATTACAAACAATATATACACTGAATTCAATAGTCACTGAAAATAAGTCACTTGATGAAGAAGTAGTACATGGTTCCTTTTATTTTCTATTGAGTGAATTGGTGCCAATTATTATTTTTTTTAACAGCAATAATCAGAAATATGAGATTTCAAATCTAAAACTGTCAAAAATTCATTCTTGGAAAAACAAAATTAATGTGCGAGATTTTCATTCTAAGCCATCGATACATTACATTTGTACCAATTGGCTGCCTCAATCCTTGAGTGGATGGGGGGGGGGGCGGCACAATTTTCCTAAAAGAAACCCTTTCTTCTGAAATTGGAAATATTTGTGAAAATTTTGATTTTTTTTTTTTCCCGAAACTTACATTTCGTGGGAGAAGAAATAGCTCCCAGTTCCAAACCCTGATAATATATCAAAGTGCTGGTGGCTATTAAAATTAGTGAAGGAATTCCAAAGAGCATATGCAAAGATCGGGTTCTTCAGTTTGACAGACATCCGCTTGGGTGGTAAAAGTGCCAGAAAGTAGAAGTAGCAGCGAATATTTATGTGGGGTAAGGGGTATGTAGGTATGGGGAGGTAACTCCAAGGAAGGAAAGAAGATTTTCAAACCATTAATATTCCTCTTTCTTTTTCCCTCCAAATTCTTATTTTTCCCAACGCAAAAAATGCTATTAAATGATCTGTGGAGTTTGTCAACAACCAGCTTTCTTTTGGCTGTCCAATTGTGCCAATGGCTAATTTTTTATTGTAATTGGATATTATCAGTATGGTTGTGCCCACAGCTTGGCATTGCATGTTTCCTTTGCCTTTCTACTCGAGGAATCATCCCAGTATGGAATATTGAGCAGTATGGAAGAATCTGCACAGCAAATGTCTCGCATTTCGAAACCAACAAGTAGCAAGATGAAGAAAAATGTCCAGGAAAGTGATTTTTCCTCCTTTCTTTTTACATTTTTGATAGCAAGTAAAAATACCAGGGCCGCAACTAGATGTTTGGTCACCCGGGGCAAGCGCACATTTTGATGCCCCCTTGTAATGTTGAAGGAGAGGTTTTTCTGAATGAAATTTGTGCCTGATCTGGGCACGAGACCTGCCTGTTCCCCCCCTAGTTGCGGCCCTGAAAAGTACTCTATATATATTTATGTACTATATATATATATGATTGCCAATATAGCCTCCATTCTTAGCTGAACATGGTGCGTTCAGCTCTGTTCCTCCATGGTGAATCAGTTTCATTCTTGGAGCTGTGAAATGAAATATTTTACTGTGGCATAAATTTTCATGATAAATTAATGCTTTATTCGGCACCCAAGAGCTAGTTGCGGTCCTGAAGTTGGTGCACCTGAATAGCGTGAAAATTATTAGAATAGCCGAACGTTTTTCGTTGCACCTTTAGGAAAAATGTTCAAACTTTTCTATAATTATTTTTTTCCTCAATCTTGATTTAGCGCCTCTTCTGTGGCACTGTGAGTCTGCACTATTCGCACCTTATTTGAGCTGCCACTGCCTATCGTATACTGAAAAAAAATAGCATGACTAAATACTAATTCAATAAGTTTTGATTAGTGCCACAATAAATTTGGTTTGTGCTTGCCAAATTATTTGAAATTTAATTCACTCTCGATGGCTCAACAGCCTGCTGAAAGACCCTATTTTTAGCACAGTCATCACTTTTAGGTTTTAATTATTGTATGCTATTCTGAAAGTATCCATCTACCTTAGTTACCTTACCCTATGATAATTACATGCAAGTAGCCAGTGAAAACATTTTGTATAAATTCAAAGATTTACGTAATAAAATGTTTTCATATATTAGGCTGGTAGCAAAAATAATTATAAAAAAAAATCATGACTTTTTTGTTTATGATTCCAATAATGAATTATTAGAAATTATTACTATAAAGTATCTTATCACGGGAAATAAAAAATTAATTTATCAAGTACTGGAGCCGAAGAGTATGAATAAGGTGTTGCGTGATGTATTGTGTTAAATATCGGAACTTTCGTACATTTCATTTCTTTATTAATTTTTAGGGAATGCATAGATTATAAGATATACATTGTAACCGCATATAAACATTGATGGCTTGAGCTGTGCTACCCGAACAGGGCATAGCTATAGGGAAAAGTACTAGATCGAAAGTAAAGAGAAAAATAATTGTAGAAAAGTTTAGAAAATGTGTATCGTCTGTAAAAACACTTGAACTGTATTGGATTAATGATTCTCAGAGAAAACTAATTTTTGATGCATTTTATCTAGCTAAGCAACATAGTTGCGAATTTTCGGGATCACTTTACTAGTGTTACTAGATTGCTTAAAGTGACGCATAACCATGTCTCACGTGGGTGAGAATTTTGTCTCGAGGCTAGAGCCACTTGTGGTATACATAATTTCTAAAAACATACAGTAGACTCTCGGTAACTCGACACCTCAAAAGTATCGACAAACATGTCGACTTAAGTTAATGTCGAGTTAGCTGGGTTTCACTCAAAATTTTTGTCCGATCGTTTCTGTGTGCATAATTATATACATTCTAACAATTGTATTAAATAAAATGCTAATTCTCATTAATTTTAATTCGGGGTTGTTTCAAAATAGAATCAAAAAATTTATAAAAAATTTACCTCATGAAAAAAGAATCGAGTACATTTACTTGTTTTTCTTTCCGAAGAGAAAACAAAAATGTTTCTACACTATTCAGTTTTTATACTTCGATTGTTCGGCTTTTTCCTGAATGTGTAGGAAGTGGCGTACACATCTAGAGTTTTTAGTGCTCCTTCTTCATCTGAACTCTGTGTGTGATTCTATTTCTTCGAAACACGAAGCACTTGCTTTGGGTGATTGATTTTAGAATATCGTCATCTGCTAAAAGTCCTGAAGTTACAAGATTAGAGTCAATACTCACAAATTCATTGTCGATACAATCACCCATTTATGCTTTCACTTCACTATTTATGCTTTCTTCACACCTAATCTGGGAGGAATCTTCAGAGAAATAATCATTCTCCAAATGCTCAGAACAAAAACCAACCTGACGGAAGCAGTTCCGAATCGTGGCACTCGTGCCTGAGTTCCATGCAGAATCAATCATTTTAACTGCATCTAAAACAGAAATTTATGCCTCCATTCTAACATCCACAAATTAACAAATTATTTTTGGTCTGTAATTTTGTAAAATTTTTCATACTTAGGATAATTCATAATTTCCTTGATTGAGACTTTTTGCGAAATCTTTTGCTTTCTCTTGAATTATTGGTCCTGATAATGGGATTGAGTGAGATTGACAGAGTTGAACCACAAAAGAGTTGCTTCCTCTACATCACTGAGTCCTGATTTCTTATGCGTTTTCTGCTTGGTTCATAAGAAGATTCAAATGCTGAAAAAAATTTCCCTCGTTTTTAGCAAATGTTGAAATGGTGTTCCGTGCAACTCCATATTTTTCGGCGAGTTCACTCTGAGTTTTTCCCGATCCTAGTTTTTTTCAAAATTTCAACTTTTGATTTTAAAGTTAAAGTATGAAGTTCACGTGGAGCCATTGCATTCACTGCCATTAATACTCACAATGATAACCAAATGACATATTCAGTGTCTAACCAGGCTTTAGCTCTTTTTCTTTCTGTTCACACCTTTTCCAAGAAATCGTAAAACCGAGTTCTGCCAAAAACATTCTCCACAGCAATCAAAACTCACAATAGATAAAATTTTTATCCCTAAAGATGTTGACAATTTCAACATCCAATAGGGATCATCCACAATTCTTTTGGCCATGAAAAGAATGAAAGACCTGTCCTGGAAACATCACTAAATGATAAACCTTCTACCTGAAACCGGATGCTAGTGACTTCCCTTGAACAGTGGGGCTCAATTCCTTGGTTCGTTTAACCTACGTGGCTGGATCTGCAGTGTTTGCAACTAGAACACTGACTGGGTTTACGACAGAAAAGGTGATATTCTGCTGAATATGGACTTCTATTGGTGAGACCCACTCACTTCTACATAAACAATTTTTTTTGAATTCATGACTTTAATGTTAAATTTTTTTAAACAAAAAATCAAAATAAATTGTAAATGTAAAATTACTAAACTATCAAATGTAATAAAGTAATCAATGTGAAAAAAATTTGTTTATATTTCTTTTTTGTTGTCTGCTTTAATTAAGAATATTTCAAATCGGTAACCTATAGAGGGTAGTGGTTTATAAAGTGGTGCTTTACAAAAATAATTCTTAATAGCGTCTTTGCCATAAACAAGAAAAACCTTTCCCTAGATTGTGTGCACCTGAACAAATATTCCCCCATTGATAAGTCCTCTATAGACCCAATTTTGTGATCTCTAAAGGCCTGTTTATACAAGGCAAGTGATTAAGTTGGTAACTAAATTTTAAGTTGTCAAGTACTTTAAAATGTATGCAGACGGTAAGGGCTGTTCACATGGGTGTAGATGGTAAGTGCATAAGTGATTTAGTAATATAAAGACGGTTCTATTTTTTCCGGTTAAATAGACCTATGCACATGCTCCAGTGGGCATGGTCTGCCACTCTTGGAGGGGGGCTTTTTGCTCTCTTGGTGGGGGTTTATTTTGATCTCAAGCATGAACCTGTTTATGCTCCGTCATCTCCTACTGTTTTGCTAGAATTCCGTGGAAACATAGGATGGTGAAGTGGCCAGAGAACACAGCCTTCAAGTTTGTGGAAGACTTTCTTTGCCATGAATGTTTGTTGAAGACTGACTTTGCCATGAATGTTTGTTGAAGACTGACTTTGCCATGAATGTTTGTTGAAGACTTTCTTTGCCATGAATGTTTGTTGAAGACTTTCTTTGCCATGAATGTTTGTTGAAGACTTTCTTTGCCATGAATGTTTGTTGAAGACTTTCTTTGCCATGAATGTTTGTTGAACTTTCTTTGCCATGAATGTTTGTTAAACTATAGAAATGAAAACTACTTTAACAAACAAGCTAAAAATTATTCAATGTTGGAAATAGTGGAAGCTATGGAATATTTGGTCAATGTGCTGCCAGGAGTTGAAAAAAAATTGAAGATTCAAAAATAAATCGGGTGCTGGTGTGGAAGATTTATTATGTATTAAAAACTGGATGGGCTTGAAATATTTCCCTCATCCAAAACGAATTTGCTGCTATCTATTGGTAAAAATAATAATCACATTTGCATAAAATAAAAAATAAAATTTCAAATAATTTTTATGCTTAATGAACCCTTAGAATTAATTCGCCCATAATCTTTTCAGCTTGCAATAATTCATAATTTATCTCCTCTTTAACTTCGATTAAGATATCGCATAATATGGCTCTGATCACAAAATTCGTAAGTTTTATGGGATCATCTTCATCCACTGTTGCGGAAGCTATGAGCTTTAAAAAAAACACCTCTCTGAATGCCAGATGTATAAAAAATTATTTCTATTATTTTCCCGCACACACACACGTTGCATCTCTCTCTCCCTCCGTTGATTCGAGTTGAATGTAGCGTGCATGTGCCAATTGCGCTCGCCTGCTTAAAAAAAATTATCCAATAAGCATCTACTAAATCACTTATCATGTGGATACTTTTCAAACAATCGGTTAACTTAAAATTTAGTTACTAACTTAATCACTTAACGTGTGTAAACGGGCCTTAAATGTTTTGCGGATCTTTTAAGTGATCTAGAAATTTGTCTGATCCACACAAGTGCTCTAGAACTGTGCCACATGTCGCTCAAATGATCCTAAATATGCCGCAGATCACTTAATCTGGGAATGTGCCGTCTGTAACTTGAGTGATGTAGAAATGGACTGGGGACTGCTTAAGTGCTCTATAGCTGTGCCATATGTCACTCAAGGGAATCTCTCTCTCTAAATGTCCTATGGACCCCTTAAGTGTTCTGGAACTGTCGCTGGCAGGGTTGTTTGGTTTAAACCAGGGATTTAACCAAACGGTTTTTAAAAAAAAAACCACTTTCAAAAAATTACATAGAAGTGGCCTAAGTATAATTTTTTCCCCTGAAAAATATCATATTGGTTCATTATTAGCCAAAATGATTAATTCTTACTACATTTTTTTATTCTTGGGGTACATTCTGATGGTATATCTTTAAATGGTGTAAGATGATTAAGTGGTTTTTTCAAAAAATCTCATAAAAGTGGCCTGAATTGAAATTTTCTTTCATATTAATTATCTTAGTTGCTTAAAATTGTATACAGTATCAAAATTTTTCATTCTTACTGCATTTTCTAACTTTGCACTACATTCTGATGCTGTCTCAAGCCTTTTTTACATGTTACATCTAAACTGGACTTTTGATTCAGTTTTATCAATCCTCCTGATGCCAACCACTAGTGTTGAGGAAACTGAGAAGTAACTCAAACGGAGGGCGGCCTTCAAACCCGAACAAACAATTTTCATTAACTGATGGCAGCGAAAACCTTATCAACTATTTAATACTGTGTATATTTACAGATTTATTTTTATTATATATATATATATATATATATTTGCAACCGTCTCTAAAAGTAACTCGGCTCTTTTAATTTCTTCACAAGTTTCATTCTTTCATAGATCCAGATTTTTTTTGTCAAAATTTTCATTTTACGTTCAAGAGAGGAGGGGGGGGGGGGGCTTTTGTTTTTTCAGAAATTAAGAACAGTTGATTCCTCGCAGCCAGCAAGCAAGCAAGACACAACCAAAAGAAATTCTACTGGAAATGAAAGAACAAACTCATATATTATATTTGTTTCTCACCAGCAGACTAGTTGCAAATGCTTCAGGAATAACACTGGGAAATGAAGCACTAACACAATGGAAAAAACTTGGAGTATGCGAAGAAGAAGTATGGTCTGTACGTCTACTGTAGTTACCTTTCGACAAATGTAAATTATTTTGTTTATAGCTCGTCTTGTTTCCGTTGTTCTCGAAAACTTACAATGAACAAATTATTTTAGAGCCCACTTTAAAGGGGTCATCAGCTTGCTGAATGATTCTATATTCATTTACAATCATACTAAAAATTATGGCTTTTCTGGCAATAATATTCGTAAAAATATTAATTTGAGTGACGTCTTTTGGTACCTAAAAAATTGAAATCCTATTTACAGAAATAAAATTTTTACCAAGTTTCGGAGTTTGAGTTGAAATGAAAACACAGTGTAATTGATGTTGTGCATCTAATAAATTAAATATTTTAACATTAAAATGTATAGGAATGAACTGCGACCGAAGCCTGAGTGATGGAACGAATGAGTGACCAATTAAATGCTTGTATAAGTTTCCAAGTGAGTGACTGAGTATATGAGTAACCAAGGGAAATGCTGAGTAATTGACTGTATGAGTGACAGAGTGGCTGACAGAATGAAAGACAGAGTGAATGCTTGAATAAATTTCCAAGTGAGTGACTGAGTGACCAAGGAAGAGACTGAGTGATTGACCATATGACTGACCAAATGGCTGTATGAGTGACCAAGGGAGAGACAGTGATTGATCATATGAGTGACTAAGGGAGTGACTGACCAAATAGCCGTATTAGTGAACAAGTGAACGACCACATGAGTGACCAAGTGAGTGATGGTACGAGTGTCAAAGTGAGTGACTGTATGTGACCAGGTGAGTGATGGTACGAGTGTCAAAGTGAGTGACTGTATGTGACCAGGTGAGTGATGGTACGAGTGTCCAAGTGAGTGATTGAGTGACCATATGATTGACTAAGTGAGCGATTGAATGATTGACAAAGTGTGAGGATGAGTTTTGTCTGCAAAGATGATCCTCCGAATCCCCTCCCCTTTTATAGGTGGTTACATAGTACTTTAATGGATCCTAAGAATTTGGAATTTTCAGTGAAGCAGAAAATATTTTTCCCAAATTTACATTACTGCAAAATTTGTCAGTATAAGAAGAGGTATTACCGTCATGAAGGCAGTGCCGTCTTAACGCATGGGCCCACCCGGGCACCTTAAGAGAAGAGGGGCCTCACAAAAATGAGAGCCAGCTGAAATTTTCTAGGATTTACCAGATAGGGCCTTTAAAAACCACTTGGCTTGAGGACCCATGATACTCTTAGACGGCCTTGCCTGAAGGAAAACATTAAAATCCCCAAGGTACCTTTTCCCTCCCCTCACGCTTCCTACTTACGCCTATACATTTGTGACAGCAGTAGAGGTAACCTACACTGTAATGCCGACAATTCTGGTGACATATAAGGTTGTGAAATTGTAATGGTGTCTTCGGACAAAGCTAGTAAAATGGAATGGTATGAAAGGTTTTATTTTTGAGACGTAAGATGACCACCGCAAAGGAATGAGGTAAAGGCTACCGCTTTCAACGACATAGTGTTTCCAAGCGAGGGAGTCAATCAGGCGATTTCTAGAAACAACTGAAAGAGAACAGGTTATCAAAACTGAGCAGGTAGTCAAAACATTTCGGTGTTGAAAGAGAAATTTGTGGGAATGTGAACAATGAGTCCGAATTGGCTGAGGGATTTGGCAAAGAAAGGGAAATCAATGTTGTTGAATCGCAATGATATTGTTAAAGAGAAGGAACCTAGAAGAAACCAGCTTCTATAGAGACCAGTACTAAAAGAGGCTACAGACCGGCACCAGTAGCAGTGTAATAAAGGGTGTTGAGATAAACGAATTTCGTTGAATAACTGAAAAGCATTGTATTCACCAGTGCTTATTTACGAGCTCACACTTTCATTTCTGTCTGGTTTCGATCGCCAAAACAAATCTGTTATGAAAAACACAGCCCCTGTCAATATGTCGCCTTAGGCATTTGCCTCGTCACCTGTTGTCTGAGAGGGGCTCTGCGAATGACAATGTAGTCTGTTTACATCAAGATCTCATTACATTTGCCTGCTTACTGGACAACATAGGTTTGATGTTTTCTCTGTGTAATTGTCCGTTTTGCATCCTACAAGTTGAGTGTTGTTTAAGTGTTATATCAGCATATTATTCGTGTCTCTCAACGTATTTGATCCTAGGCGTAACATGGCCAAAAGTGTTCCACCAATAAGAGAAAAAAGGAAATTGGTCTATGTTAACAACCACATATACGTGTTCTCAAAGAAATCTGCAGATGAACAATATAGAATCTGGGTTTGCAAAAAACGTACCACTTGCAAGGGGTGTATTTGGACTGTTGGCTCAGACGGTCCGAATGTGAAAGTCATAAATAATCATCATGCAGCTCAAGCTGCAAGGCCAGAAGCATTGCAACTGATCGACCAAATACGCCAACATCAATAATTACGAACAAACTGCCACAGCAGATAGTCACATCAGTTATTGCAGAAGCTCATTGCAATGTCACGGCATTACTTCCAAAGAAGGAGTCATCGAAGTGAACCATTTGTAATGTGCAATGCAACAATGGTGCTCCTGCTTTACCGAGCAATCTCCGGTACCTGGTGATTCCCTGAAATTATCAGGAAGTCATTATAGATTGCGGTGTACAGCAGTTCCTGATGTATGACTCCGCGAATAATTGCTCCCAGGTTGGATGCTGATTTTCTTGACAAGGAGCAATCTGCAATTGCTGGTTCGTAGCCAAGAGCGGTTTGCCGAGGGAACTTTCAGTGCAGCACAGATGCATTTCCAGCAACTTTACACAGTTCACATGGTTCTGTTTGATGCCACAATTCTGATGGTCTACGCACTTTTACCTAATAAAACTCTGGCTACATACATGAAGTTGCTTTGAGAACCCAAAAATTTGCAAACTGGACTTCAATCCCAGCGACTCGTGACTGATTTTGAGCAAAGTGTGCTACAGGCATTCCAACAGGAATTTCCTGGCATAACAAACATGATGTTTTTTTTATCTCTCGCAAAGTGTTTGATGAAAAGTTC
This sequence comes from Pholcus phalangioides, assembly GCF_987345545.1. NCBI lineage: Eukaryota > Metazoa > Arthropoda > Arachnida > Araneae > Pholcidae > Pholcus > Pholcus phalangioides. The sequence continues at coordinate 32,088,777 of NW_028301604.1, forward strand.
TGCAGGAGGGATTAAAAAGTAGATACGAACAGGATCACGAATTTTCTCGTTGGATCAGCATGATTCCAGCATTGGCGTTTGTTCCACCTGCAGATGTCATTCAAACATTCGAGGTTTTGATTGAGGTGGATGACTTCCCCAGTGAAGTTTTAGTCGTTGCAAACTACAAGGATACATATATTGGAAGACGACAACGAAGAAGTTGCCAATCACCCATGTTTGAAATAGAACTGTGGAATGTTTATGCTCGAACGCTGAATGATCAGCATAGAACCAATAACTGCATAGAAGGGTGGCACAGGGGATTCCAGGTAACCTGTGCTACCTTATCCTCAAACATATATCGATTCATCAACTTTTTGAAAAAACAACAAGGGCTGCACCATTTTGAAGTAACTCAGCTCATTGCCGGAAATCCGGGGAACCCAAAAAACAAGAGATATGCTACTATTTCAGCCAGGATCAAGAGAATTGTTCTTGATTTACAAAACTGCAGTGCAATTGACTATCTCAGAGGAATCATGTTAAATTTTGAATATGTCGTACCATAACTATGAGATCATATTCCTCGCAATGTTTCTATCGGAAGAGTTATGTATTTCCTGTTTTTTTTATGTATTGGTAAAAAATCACACAGGTTTCAGTTTTTTTTACTACCTTACGTCTCACTTTATATATCCTATGGCCTAGGCTTTTATAAGCACAGCGAGCTTGAAACCTGCATTCAGGAGTGATCTTCCAAATCGCTAGTGACTAAAACAGTAGCCAGGTTGGTATCTGCAAGAAAACTTCAGCAGAAACTCGATTTTCTGGGAAGCAGAATACCTGTGGTACAAAATGTAACACAAACGCAAAAGTTAAGGGAAGCAGGCTTCTAAATATTTGCGCAAATGAGGAGAAGCTGGTTTTTTTTATGTTAACGAGAAGAAGTACTGCTGATATTGAAGGTATGTTCATTTTCAATACTCAAGTTTACTTTGCGTAACCATCTATCTCTAGTAATGAAAAACGAGAATTAAAACAAAAACAAAAGTCAGATTGTCTCTAAGACAATATGAGGACTATATTAGTAGGGTCTGGTTTGCACATTTTGTGGCCCGGTGTTGTGGCACCCTCCATACCTGCCCTAGGCCAGCTCCGTATGCTAGTATTTTATTCAGAGCATTTTGTGATTACCGTTCTGTAATTTTTTTTACACTTTTCGGTTCAAGCGTGTTTTTCAGTTATAATACGAATACAACGCCACAACAGGCAAAATGCCCAACGAGGTGGCTGAGAAAAAGGTGCCCATAAAAATATGGATGTCATATAAACTGAAGAGCCAAAAAAACTGGTACAGGCATGCGTATGCAAATAAAGAGATATGGAACCAATCAGAGTACGGCACTGTGGTCGGCAACGCCTATATAACACAACAAGTGTCTGGCATAGTTGTTAGATCGGTTACTGCTGCTACAATGGTAGGCTATCAAGATTTAAGTGAGTTTGAACGTGGTGTTATAGTCGGCGCACGAGAGATGGGACATAGCATCTCCGAGGTAGAGATGAAATTTGGATTTTCACGTACGACCATTTCATGAGTGTACCGTGAATATCGGGAATCCCGTAAAAAATTAAATCTACGACATCGCTGTGGCCGGAAAAAGATCATGTAAGAACGGGACCAACGACGACTGATGAGAATCATTAAACGAGGCAGACGTGCAACCCTTCCGCAAATCGCTGCAGATTTCAATGCTGGGCCATCAACAAGTGTCGGCGTGCGAACCATTCAACGAAACATCATCGACATGGGCTTCCGGAGCTGAAGGCCCATTTGTGTACCCTTGATGACTGCACGACACAAAGCTTTACGTCTCGCCTGGGCCCAACAACACCAACAATGGACTGTTGAGGACTGGAAACACGTTGCCTGGTCTGACGAGTCTCGATTCCAATTGCTTCGAGCTGATGGACGTGTACGGGTATGGAGACAACCTCATGAATCCATGGACCCTACATGTCAACAGGGGATTGTTCAAGCTGGTGGAGGGTCTGTGATGGTATGGGGCGTGTGCAGTTGGCGTGATATGGGACCCCTGATACGTCTAGATACGACTCTGATAAGCACGTAAGCATCCTGTCTGAAGAGACTGCGTGCTGTTCAGAAGAGATCTCCACCCCCTCTTACTCCTACAGATTTATGGACAGCCCTGCAGGATTCATGGTGTCAATTACCTCCAGCACTACTTCAGACATTAGTCGAGTCCATGCCACGTCATGTTGCGGCACTTCTGCATGCTCGCGGAGGCCCTACACGATATTAGGCAGGTGAACCAGTTTTTTTGGCTCTTCAGTGTATTTCAAAAATATAGCAACCCAATTAAAAATGCAATTAACAAAAATTGTAAAAATTGTTATCCGTGGTCATAGGCGGAAATTGACTTGGAAGTCTGGGGGGGGGCGCACGATGATGATGACGTCGATTCATCTATACATATATACATTAGATCAGTCGACTCCACGTTTGACTCTGGGCCCCCCCCCCCAGTATCTCCGCCCATGTCCGTGGTCGACATTGTCATCAAAACCCTGGATAATCGGGTCTTCATTGCTGGTGGCTTCAAAGTGGGCTATTATCCAGGGAGGTAGGCTAAGAGGGGAGGCAAATTTTGGAGATGAGTGATTGTATGAAGTAGTGGTGGCTCTTGAGCCGTGCTACCTGCACAGTCGCCTCGGTAGCACAGCAAATTTCTGATCAATTTCAATATTTCTGCTGACAGTAGTTCAATATTTCACTGCACCGACTTACTTTTAGAGTTCCATCATTCTTTAATAATGATTAAATTACCATTTCCCCGGATATATGTCAGCGAGATAAAAGAAAAACTTCTACCGGTGTAAGAGGTATTTTTAATTATACTCCAGAGATATATCTGAATGGTTTTTTGATGTAATTGGGCACTGCTTATAAAATGCATTCTATCGTGGCGCGTTGACAGCAACTCCTACTGTATGCATCCCGGAGTGTGATTGCTCTCACTACTGCAGTAAAACACTCATTTTCCCTTGCCTCAGGGCAACAAAATTTTGAAAGTTTTGGAAGGTACCATGAACTCTTCAACAACCACTGTTATAAGCCATGGGAAGGTTCCGATGTAAAAAACATTTGTATAGAAATTTACGTTTAATGGTACTTGCAGAAATATTTCGTGCGCAATGAACCCACGCAGCACTAACACACGATATATAACGGTATACCTCTACAATAATATGCCATTTTCAGATTGTGTTGGTAAGTGTGTAACGTTCTTGATCGTTACCTCCCGGTTCTTTAATATTTTTTCCCCAGTAAACATTGAGTGGATGACAACAATGGAATAGACAAAGTTTAGATAGAACTATAACATTTATTCAATTATATTGTTAAACCATTAATCAGCGTAATCACAATTATCACAGGTCCTTTATATGTTAAACTATTAATTAACGTTTTATCACAATTATCACAGTTAGTCTTTTCTCTCATTGTCACAATGGAACAAAAGTATGAATCGATCTCACCGCCGTTGTCCAGGTTTTCACGTGTTATCACATCGTCCGGTAGATACTCCCAGGTGTCTGCCACGCAGCCAAAGACTCGTCGCCACCAGCTTCAGACGATTTTGGTGTAAACACACACGTTGAGATGAAAGCTCAGCCACTGCACATGGAACTGGAGATGAAAGTCCACGGGTGGCCGGTCTGACCACTAACCGATCACTGGATCACGACGCCGTTGAAACCCTACGTGCGATGAGAAGGGATAAGTGCCAAGGCACACTTCTACTATTGAAACTTCATCGTTATTTATGAGACGATCTAGCTCACACCATGACAGGGCGTGACGCCTTACTGATTAAGTCGGTCGTAAGTCGTAGGTAAGGAAGTAGGTAGTGGGTCAGCACATCTCTAGCTGGCTTTTATATAGCAGCATTCCCACAATGCCTTACTGAAGAACCAATCACAACATTGAAGGTGCGGTATTAACTTGTATCTGATTTACATAACTTCATGAGAAAAGGAAATATTGTAAACATTATAATATTGAATCTGGCAACCAAACATAACAAATTGGAGATCTGGCCAGGATCCACAACTTTTAGGCTTATTGCACATTGTAAAAACTCATGACATTATAAACCGTGAGATGGTCCTAGGAACCACCGACGGCGTGGAGGTAAAATATATTGCATATTTATATAACACTTTGCTGAACATTTATATTATATTGCACAATTAAAATAGAGTTTGACGATGACGACTCGACGTGGCCTCCACCGACGAACCACGGGAACCCCCAGAGGGAAAGAGAAGGTAACTAGACGAGCTATTGGGATCTCTGACATGGATGTAAAACGGAATTTATATGGGACGTTGGTAGCCCGACCTCTGGCCCCGTTCTCGCCCGACGGCTAGGAGACCCCACCTCCCGACCGTCAGACTAAGCGAACTAACTGACCCGAACCGGATTGTCAGCGGAAGCCTCGGGTGGTTTCCGGTAACCAACGAACCCTGGGGCCTAAACAAGATTAATTGAACAACAGGATTGTAAGAGATCCCAGGTCGTCATGTTACAAGTGCTTTTTAATCAAGTGCAGTGTTTCTCAACCTATGGTCTGTGACGATGGCGTAGGAGATCTGCAGGCAGACTTGACAAAATTATTCAACCGTTGTAATTGATAGGCCTATTACTGATATCCAGATGGGTTTAAATAAAAATCTTCATACTTAGGTTCACCATGCATCATCAAGGAGAATACAAGAAATTACAATGCTGAATACGGGTTATTGCTAAATTTTGCCAAAAATTGCAATTTATTGCACTCATATGGTCATTCACTGGGTTACTTGTACCATCATTCATATGTTCACTAATATGGTCAAGGTAGGCGAAATTACAGGGGGTAAATTTCCGATTCACTTGATTACTCACTGAGTCACTCATATGATCATTCATATGGTCAGAGCAGGTGATATGTCCGGGGGGTCAAATGTACCGGGCGAGATGTCAGACGCAAAATTTCCGGGACCACAAATGGACAGGGGACAAAATGTCGGAGGCGAAATATTGGGGGCAAAGGTTCTGTGAACCATTGTGGTTTAATGAGTGTTTCTGTGTATACTGAACCCCACTATGTGAGTATACAATACTTGAAGAGTGATTCCGTCACTATATTGAATCTCTTGAATATCTTGTTTGTAAAAATTAGAAAGGTGGGGAAGGAGAGAATGGCATGGCGTCTGTCTTTGGGAGATGTGTTGGTGACTTGTGATGAAGCTAGCCAATGGTCACTCTCAAGCGGGGTCATACAGTAATAACCATAGGCGTAAACTTGTATCTGGCCCATGGGCCCGAGCCCCCCCTAACATTTTTGAAGAGCCGGCTCGGCCCCCCCCCCCAAAAATTCGTGGAAATGTCTCTCACACTTGGCTCAGAAAAAACTTTTTGACAAAAAATTTCTCTAAATAACATTACTAGTAGAAATCCATCTGCTCGAAGTTTTAGTTTTTTACTTTTCTTTCAATGCACTTGTTTTTTCGGTGACAATAGTAGTCTTATCTCGCAATCACCCCGGCATCCATCCATCCTAAATTGCATCCTCCCAGAGTGCTGCCTGAAGGTACGTCTAGAGATGACTTTGGGGGGGGGGGGAATCCTTTCTCTTTCTTGTACTGTCTGTAAACTCAAGAGCGTCTCTTCTTTTGTTGAGTGTGACCCGTGGGGAAGGGGACATGAGACAACAGAAAAAAAGTGGGAGGAGGTAAAGTGAACAACGATTAAGCTTATTAACAAATTCGAAGGCCCGATTTTTCGAGCCTTCACAACAGAGGCGCTGATACAAAGAAATTAACATTGGTTGGGGAGAGAACGCTGAAAGTTGCTGGCTGTCCCGTATATACGGGGCTGAAGCACATATGCAGGAAACAGGACGCATTGTTTTTCTAAAAATTATTGGGGCGAGGCTCAGCCCCCCTTACAAAATTTATTGGGGGTGGGGCTCAAATATCCTCCACTCCTAGTTTCTGGTGCCTTTGATGAGGAATCAAATTAATCATGATAGTGAAATAAAATTACCACACACAAAAAAAGAAAATCAGAAATGAATGGAAAATTTCAAAGCCCTGAGCCGGATACCATTGCATTCTAATACTAGGAATATAAAGTTTCCTTCTTACATATCACGGATTCTCAAACTATTTGCATTAGCATCACTCTTAGAAATTTTGAATATTTCAAGTAATGTTGAAGGGAGGTTAAAGGGTGAAATTTGCGTGCCCCCCCTCTAGTTCGGCACCCTGAACACTTGACCCCCCCAGTTGCAGCCCTGTTTCCAGTACCCCAACACTTAGGTAGCCAGGGCCGGAACTAGGGAAGAAGGCAGTTTTCATAGGCGGAAATCTTGAGGGGGGCTGCTAATTCTGGGGGGGGGGCAAAAAATATCGTTTCGATCGATTTTTTCTGCGGAGAGGGTGAAAAAATTACATACTCTTCCCTCCTTCCACGACTAAAATGATCCTGTCTTCGTTGGACAGGGCTTTTGGACTGAGATCTTTCACGAGGACCCCGATTTTTCACAGGGAAGTGCTTGGAACCTCTCATAGGCGTAAACTTGTATTAGGCCAATTGGATCGAGACCCCCCCCCCCCTCAGGAGGGGCACTCAGCGGGCTATAAGCAGGGCCATGGACTCCCACATACTAGAGAAGTGTTTCTAGGATCTCTGGCGGTTCCCTAAAGCCAGACTTTTCACAGGTAATGGATTCACTATAATGGATTCGTAGCATGAAAAACTAAAAATGATGGTAATTTCTAGGCTCGAAACTAGGCTGGGGCAACCGGAATAATGCTCCAGGAACCTGGGCCAAATGGGCAGCCCCAACAAAAAAACATTTACACTTATTTTGCACATTTCTTAAAATCTTCAACAGTTTCTTATTCTGCAAAATGAGAAGAGAAGAGGGGACGAATCCCCCTCCATTTTTGAGTATAACACTTTCAAGGGAGCCCCCCCCCCATGAAAAACTATGCACCGGGGCCCGAGAAGGCTTGCTAAAGCTGTGGCCCCCAAGGCTGGAGCCTAGTATACGGAGGGCGGAAATTTTTGGGAGAAAGAAAGTGGAAGGCAAAAAAAAAAAAACTTTCCGAAATCCTTCCAAACATTTGAAATTTTTTTTATTCCATGTATTTGAGTCTTTTTTTTTTCTTCTTTTTGCGATAAAGACGGCCGCATCTTCCGCATGTGATAAAGAGCATTTCAATAGGGTTCAGTTTTGGCTCCTTCAATGCAGGTTTTCTGAATACAAGCACCACATTTCCTAATTAGAAGGACGGGGAGTGTATGCATGTCGACACTTGTGGGGAATGTGTCACCTGAAGGCATCCGTCCATATGAGGACCCCTGCTGTTTCTTGCAGAAGAGAAAAGAAACTACATTCTTTTTGATGCCGCCGGTCAGGGCTTTGGTAAAAGCTTTTGTTCTTAATGGATGACCATCAGTGAAACAGGGATGCCGACAGAAGCAGTTCCATAGGTGATCCTAATTGGAATATAAAGAAATTGTAGTGGTGAAGAAATCTGCTAGACGGGGAGAATAGCTTTGTTTGGAGCCACTTGAAGTAAAATCCTTGTTTTTCCCCGAAAAAAAAAATGAAACCCCCCCCTCCACAAATGTTGAGATAGGCAGTTCCACAGTATTTTATGGTTTGTGTGGACCACATTCGGTTGTGCATGTACAATATAACCTTCTTTTAGTAGAACATGTTGTATTACAAGAAAAAACTAAAAAATTCAAGTTCCTCGTGATTCCGCACAGTTTCTTGACAGAAAAAGTAAGCAATATATTAAATATAGTTACACATTTTTGATAAATTCATACATTTTAAGCATTTTCTTCAATGATAATTTATTCAGAATCTTCAAAAACAGTTTAGATACTGAAAATAGTATTTTGCAGCCCTCTGATACTTATAGCCAATAAAGCGTAGTAAAAGAATTTTTTTTCTGTTAGACATATCAATAAATTAATGAAACTTACCACTTTTCATTTTTTCAATCATATTTAAAATTTATTTAAGAAAAACTTAAACTCTGTTTGGCTTGCGTACTTGGGACAGTATCAATATTTAAATCGAGTTTTTATTAAGAAATTTATGCAACCAAAAAAGTTATTATTATTTTTCTAATTTAAAACCTGATCATGGCCCCCACAAGGGGTGGGCTGGCAAGGCTACAGCTCTGGGGCCCGGGACGATTTTCATTATTTTTTGTTTTTTCATGCCCGTGAAAGTCTGGTCCGGGGGCCCGCAAAAGATCCCGGCCTCGGGCCCTACTCCATGATGTGGGGGCCATGAACCTGATATATGACTCAATATATGAGAGTAAAATAAATCTTAAATAAGTGAAATGTAATTTGATTTTGAGGGAAATATACACTGTATCATAAAATATAAATAAATACAGGGCATTGCAAATTAGAAAAAAATTTAGGCACCAGCCAAATTCCGTAGGAGCCAAGCATGGTTTTTTCACGAGAAAAGTGTCTTAAATAATCTTTTTTCAACCTTTCTGGGAATTGATGACCCCTTCCCAGGGCCGCAATTAGATACTTTGTCACCTGGGACAAGCCGGTATTTTGACGCCCCTTGCATGTAGAAAAATCGGTTAAAGGATGAATTTGACTCCCATTCTGTTCCAGCGTCCCGCGCACCAGACCCGCCTGCTCTCTCTCTAGTTGCGGCTCTGCTCCTTTCCATGTTGGAAGACAGTTAATTATGAAATCAGAAAGTTTTGAGCCATCCCTAGATTCTGATTTAGCAATCACATATACAAAATTTTAGGTGCCAGTACAGATTTTCCAGTCGCCATGGTGACCTGGTGCCTGGGATTTGTCCAACCCTGGAATAAATAAAGATGTATATACTGTATATATTTTTTGTATATTTTTACTTGCATTTTGTGAAATATAATCGTTTTCGTGATCCTGTCCAGTTATTTCAGGATTCATGAGATCTGGGGTAATCCAGATAATATATATAAATATACTCAGATTTACGGCACAACTAGATCTGTAATAAATTGCCTATGGTGATAGACTGGAGTTGTGCTCGGTGTCACTAAGAGAGAGAGAGAAAAAGTATATTTGTACTTCGAACGTGTGTGTGTGTGTGATCAAACTAGAATGGGGCCCAAGGGCAGAGGTGTACGCCCCCAACAATTAAATAAATTTTTGTTAATTAAATGCTTTTGGAAAATTTTCACCAACTCAAAAATTCTCAGAAAGAAATTCCATGTCTCCCCCCCCCCCCCATAGATCGGTCTTCTCTTGGGTATGCTCCTGCTCAGGGGCAGTCCCATTCCCAGGGCGTAGCAAGGGGGAAGACTTGGGTGGTCTGGTCCCCCTCCCCAAAATGTGATAAAATGACTGAAAAAACGGAAAAAGATGGCCAAATATATTGTTCTATAACTTCGGTTCCCCCCCCCCCCCCCCGAAATGTAAGTGGTCCCTCCGAACGAAATTTCTGGCTACGCCTCTGTCCTATTCACTTTGGTAACAATACATGAAATATATCAAGGAAACACCTATTTTCTGGATACTATGCTGAGGTGAACTCTGAGAGAAAAGTAATTTTGTCTCCGCCGGGACACGAACTCAGGCCCTCTTGCATACTGGGCAAGCATGCTTTTCTTTCCGAGTTCACCTCAGCATAGTATCTAGAAAATAGGTGTTTCTTTGATAGATGGCTTTTTCTCAGCCCAAGATATATATCTCTCTAAATACATGAAATGATTGATATAATTAGAGTCCTAATTTTCCACTTAAAAAATGGCAAAATATGAACTAAACCTGAGAAAAATAATGAACAAATAACTACGCAAAAAACGCAAATATGTTTTTAAATGCATCTTTTCTATTTGTCTCGGCGCATATTCATTTGCAAAAACATTCTCATACAAATGACTTCGACATGTATTTTATTTAGGAATTTCTAGTTACTAGTACTGTAGCTGCTCACTAATAGAAAGAAAAAGTTGCTCAAAAAAGAAGCAAACTCACACAAGTAACAATACATGAATAATGTCAAAAATGGGCTGATTTTTCTCCTGAGAGATTTTACTTTTTACTTGAAAAAAAAGAAAGAAAAAGAAATGTCAAGCAAATAAAGCATCCGGGCTTCGGGTACAGTACATTGTAGCTAGAAGTTCCTTGGAGTTGAGCAGCCAAACACCAAACTATTTGAAAATGTCGAATTTCCGATTCAATAGATGATGTTGACTGATCCATAGACATTTTATTGGTTCAGACTTTTAATTGTTCAGTTGGTCGTCTAAACCGCTTTGATGATACGAAATTCTATGGAAAACGTCTTGTACTCTTAGCGAATCAACTGATTTGAGATCAAAAATCAATTTCACATGACTAGAGTTCCATTCAATCGGTTAATATTAGAACGAAATGATCTCAAAGACGTCCCAATGCAGATAAAGCAGCAATTTTCAATAATTTTATATCCTTACAGACCAAAAAGTGAAAATTGGTTTATAATGAGAACTATGTTACAACGAAAACTTTTCTCGTGGTTGTGAGCTGTTGTTATAACAAACTTTTATTGTATTATAAGCAATATTAATTTTTGAAAAATTAAAAAAATTTCATTAATTTTCCGCACAACTTGAAAATTTTCACTTATTCTGAAAATTCTTCAATTACATACACTTATACACACATTAATGCTAAAAAGAGGTTAATTTATATAAATGCAACAAACAGGACTAATCATAACAAATTTATAAATACAGTAAAACCTCGTTAAGTCGTCACCCTGATAAGTCGTCACTCCGGTTAAGTCGTCATTTTTCTTCAGACCCTTCCAGCTCTCATAGACCACAATGTAATTAAACCCTCGTTTACTCGTCGCTAATTTCAGTTAAGTCGTCACTATGAAAAAGTTTGAGAAAAAGGAACAAACTATTTTTATGGCTCCCATTAAAAAAAGAGCTTGTTAACAGTATTGCCATATGCTTAAAAGTCACCATAAAATCCTATATACCCAAACGGAACAGTTTAAGTAACGAAAGTTACGCTGGGGAAGTTCATTTGCCTTATAAGGTTTTTGAAACGTTGGGGACTGTTCAAGCTAGATCTCATTTCTGCCTGGGCTCCATTGGAGAAACTGGACAAACCGCGAGACACCCAAGGTCTGAAAATTCAACAGGTCTGAATAATCAAATTTATTATATTAAATTGATTCTAAATACAAATTAATATAGGATTTACTGAGTATAATTAATTCAAAGTACGAAAGCCTGGATAACCAAGCGGAGATCGAGATGTTGTTCGGAAAGAAAATTCACATTCCTCTGTGGGGAATCGAACCACCAATCTCTCACTGTCCGGGCGAGTGTTCTAACCATTGAACTACAGAGGACAGACATTTTCAATCCTTAGAGCGTATGTATGAATGCTGAACAGGACTGCGCATGGACAGCCTCAGCTAATAGCCCTTACGACGTTAGCCCCAGATGGCGACATATAGAGAAATGATGTCACTCTCTATATATGTCAATCTCCGCTTGGTTATCCAGGCTTTCTTACTTCGTATGAAAAGCGGAGAGTGACATCGTTTCTCTCTATAGTAATTAATTGTTTGTATTATAATTAAAAACAAAATGAGCACTAACCAATATATACTTTATTGTGGTCTTTTGTTTCTATATTTCATTTTCATTTTTTTATTGCGGTACATGTATTTTAATACAGTACCATATTTCTTGGAATTAACACCACATGAACATATTCGTCGCTGTATCAGAAAAAAAAAATCAATGATATTTTGTTTATGAACTTAACATAATGCTCCGCATCCGCTGCACATTTCTGATATAAAATTTATTTAATGCTTACTTTTAATTTCTCAAATACTTGCTAAATGCTCAGTAATGCTTGTCAAATGCTTGCAAATTTTAAAAATGCTACTCGGTTAATTGACAGTTGAATATCATGATTCAATAGGCCAATCTCTTGGAAATTGTTTTTTGAAACGAAAATGAACATTTGGTTTCCAGAATCGGAAATACGGATGCACTTTGTTCACACCCTTACAGAGGATTCCAAATTACTTAAGATTAAATTGTGGCAATTGTTAATAAATTATCATTAAAGAAAACTCTCACAAAATACAAAACGTATGAACTTATCAGAAATGAGTAGCTTTATTTGATATTTACCTTGGTACTTTGTTTTTGTCAGGAAAGTGTAAAATGAAGAGGAGCATTTTTCTGTTTTGTTTAGCAATCCTGTGTTTATAACCGAATGTAGTTTTGTAATACTGTATACAATTAATAAAAATGTGGGTTCTGCCAAGCTCCACATTTGTCCCTTCCCCCCTTTTTTTCAGGAAAACGTCACATGAGGAGAGCTATCGTTATAGAACTAGTAAACGGAATCACGTGACCCCGCCTACCATTTTGTACCACAATTTCTTTATATTCCAATTAGTGACTGTAAACAGATGTTGTTCTGGGTTGACCAACTTCATGCCATTTCGATTCTCAAACAAGTTCGTATTGTAATCAAATTCATCCATTCGATTTACAGCCACTTAACACATGTTTCTATCTTCCCCACATAGTCTACCATAGCTCAAAGACTCTTACCAAAGCCCCGGCCGAAGCCAATAAAAGCATCTTTGTTGCAGAAGATTCTTTCTCATATGGTGGGCATTGTTAAAATCAGTGGAATGTTCTGTCTTTTTACCTTCAAAGAGAGCCGAAATTGAACAATTGAAATGTTCTTTGTGGTCAACTGGGAAGGGTGCAGCAGCCTCCAGTCACGGAAAGAAACCCCCTTTTTTGTCCTGGTCATTGTACCAACACACTCCGTAGATAGCTCTCCAAAGAAGATAACCCCCCCTTTCTTTAGGGGATGTTGGCTGAACTCGTCTTTTTTCCAACACCTTTAGTAATCTGAAATTAATGCTGCTTTGCTTCACTGCACGCCTACTCACCCTCCCAACTCTACTTGTAAAAATACTATTTGGGAAGGCCGCACACTGTATTGATCATTGATCATTTTTGTTGAACCATGGTCATTTTCTGCACACGAGGGCTAATTAGACCGGGACCTACAATTTATTGCCGATTTCAAATGACAGGCATGCTTTTTATACTCGTCGAGAGGTTGGTGTGCTAACACCTTGATGGGAGACTCCCTGCAGTAGCAATTTTTTCTGCAGTCATGTCGCCGTTTCTGTTGTACCCCTGTGAGGAAAGTTTTCTGACGAGGACGAACCAGGTATCAAACTCGTGACACCTCTAAACATCCTTTGATACTTTAGGTGAGTACCTTATCGACCTGGGCTACTGCGCCGCCGCACACTGCAAATAGGAAGGTTAGACAATCATATATTTTTTTACTTCAATGAAAGTCTGTGTCGAAAAACACAAAAAATAAACAATATGGTTTAATAAGTATATATTATTTACAATAGAAATGACATGTGAATTTAAAAAAAATGTTTTTTTCTCCCCCTCTTTCTATACTCCAAAATTTGCCACCCTGGGCTATAGCCTGCTTAGCCCCCGTGTAAATACACTATTGTTGAAAATCCAGCATTTTCTCTAGGTAAGTATTTTGTCCAAGGCATCTAAAGAATGAATACGATGTGCATTTTCACCCTCCTCTTTACGAAGCAATATTTTACGGGTCTTGATCCAGGCAAATTTGAAATTGTTCATTTTTTAAACTGATGAATGTGGAAAAACAGATTTTTTAGGTTATTTTGAGATGTTCGTTGATGAAGATCTTTGAATCTAGGTATGCATCGTCAATCTCTTCTGCATTTAAACTTTTTTAAGTTTCATGGCTTTCAGCCATTTATCTCGGATACCACTGTCTCTAAATTTCACAATGATCGGTCTAGTCCTGTTTTTATTAACTGCATTCACCCTGTGTTTCACAATGTCTTCATTTTCATACACCTTTAGGACTTTCCCCAATATTTGATATGATTTTTAACACATCTTCTTCAGTTTCTTCCGGAACACCTACTATTTCAATATTCATTGATTTGGATCTAAGTTCTATATTATCTAATTCATCGTACACATTTTGAATTTTTCTCTGCAACAGAATATTTTAGGATTGTAGTTTCTCATTTACTTGTTTCATTTCCTTCAACTCAGTTTTCACATCCGTCAACTCAGACTTCATTTCCCGCAAAATGTTATCGTTGAATTCGATTCATTTTTTAAGTTCAGAAATTTCACCACATAATCCACTGCATTCCTCGGAAAATTTATCAGTGATTTTCTGATACATCACACGCATTTGTTTCTTAAAACATTCATACATTTTTAGATCTTTACCCTCCAGGGACTCACAGGTCTCACATTTCCAATTCTGCTTAGTTTCTTCCGGCAACTTTTTAAAGTTTGAATCTGAAAAACCAACACACTTCGGATGCCGATAACCTTCACACAGTGTGCATTTAGACACAGCTTTAGTGACTGGAAAGCCGGCCACTACATTTTTCACATGATGAAACATATAATCAGATTAAGCTGTGAAACACCAAAGACCACAAATTATAATTTTTTGATCAATGACCAATTTGCTCATCACATCTGTTACAATTTTGTTTTCCCCTTTCATCTTTAATTTTTTCTTTTTCCTTCCTATACTAGATCCCTGTACTAAACTTCAGTCCTGATGAAAAGCCTCCCCACTCTAGGGCCAACCATGATTGTTGGTTTCAACCACCTTGAAATGTTTAATAAACAAATCTGCCACACGTGGGATTTACTATGGGATTATTATGGTATTTAATTAAATTTAAAATGTCTGCATTCAATTTTAAATAATTAAAATTAAATTCAATTGACATGAATCTAGTCATGTCAAACCTAGAAGTGAAACTTCTATCCTGCGAGATTCTCATGCAGATTTTTTTTAAATTTATTACTTCTCTGAATTTTTAATTCTGAATTAACTTAAGGTTGCTATATTTCATCCTTTCTACATGTGTACTTTTTATGGAAATTGTTCTCTGTAATATTTCTTTATGTATGCATTATGTATTTTTCATCTGGTGTTAATCAACTTTTTTTAGCCACTTTGTAGGGCAATTAGCCTGTTGTAACTTACGAATTTGTATTTGTACACATCTATTAAAGTTTTGCATTTATTTCAATTTCTTCAGGAGGGAATGGAGAAGAATATACAGATGAGGCCAAAACAACTGAAACCAAGAAGGTAAGTCATATACGCTGGGAAAATTTTTCGAAAATTCTGATAGTAGGAAGCATTTTTGAGGAAAAGCAAGCAAACAACTTTTTCTGAATGTATTTGATGTGTTGATTTTCTGAATATTTTGTTTGCCACACTTGATTTTGATGTTATATGCTCCAAATCGCTAAAAAACAAAATTCGGTCGTACGAAATGAGGTCCTAATAACTTTAGAAGGAGCAGAAAGAGAATAGTGATCTTGGTGTCAAACATTTTTTAGGGCATGCCGAATCCAAATATTAATATTTGTTAAATTGAAAGAGCATTTAAGTGCAACCTTTCAATGTACTCTGAGATTTCCACTTTTTATCCTTCAAGTCATTTGACAGCAAAAGGAACAGACCCAAAGTTAATGTTTCACAAGAAGACATTTATTCAATACTCAATTTCACCGTTACAAAATCTTTTAGTACAACACTTTGCTAATGTTAATGAAAATTTTAGTGTATCATTAAAATGAAATATAGCACAGTAAACAAATTCACATGTTAACTATTGCACTTATCTGTTAGAGGGTCCAGAGTATCGGCACACATCTAGACGAGTTTCTCTACTGTCAATGATTTTCAATGTTCAAACCTCGATGGATGTTTTCTGAGAAAGGAGTGACCAAGACAAAAAGTCCAGAAGATGAGATTCGTCTGGTTCTGCCGGACTTCATGACGTAGGAACCCCAACATGGGCATAGATTACTGAATGTCTTCAAACACCAAGGGACACTATCCGGAGGAAGGATAGCGGTAGAACTTGTAGAAGTCCAGCCGACGACCCTAGTCTGGATCATGATGCAGGAGTACCAACGAGTTGCCGACCACTGGTTGTCATTTCGCAGCACACGAATGGATGCTATTTGGGAGGAAGGATAGCATCAGGACCTAATGAAACATGGTTGTCAGGTTCAACCCAATCAATTAGCATAGTAGAGGATATCACATTCAGAGTAGCACCATAGGAATTAGACGTAGAGTCCTTCCGTCATTGAATACTGCAATTTCATCTTATGGTATCTTTCAGAAAAGCTATGTCAGAGCTCAATAGAAAATTAGTTTTAACTCATAAAATCTAAGTCTGGACCTGCCGAGACATAAACACTACTTTTGGTAATTATACATTTTCAGGATAATTTTTCTGGTCCACGGTCAAGTGAGGATTAATTATGTATTAATCCCGATATGAAAGTATGTTAAAGTACAACGTTAGTGCTACAAAACTAAGGAAATGAATGCAATAATGATCATACAACAAACTTGATCTGTATTTATGCGCATCACAAGCAAAATAATATTTGTGCACTTGGACCACAGAAACACTTCTTCTCAACAAGAAAAATATTAAGTCATACAATGCACATTTAGACATAATTTGCATACACCTTAAATATTATCGTAAATGGTATAACATCATTTGGCAACACGTCTGTCCAGGTTCACCCAACATGACCAACAAAGATAATCAGAAAATGAATGACAAGAATTATTTACCAACAGATGTCTGCGGCCATCAGCCTGCAAACAAGGTATTTATGCATACAATATCAAATTTATAAAAATGTATTAAGAAAACACAAAATCCCCAATGAGACTCTACGCGATATTTCTCCCTCGAGGAACCTATAGTATTAAAGAATTATAAATTAAGAAAAATATTGAGAGATATTAATTTTGATGGGACATCAGCAGCCCGACCCGCAATCTCATCCTTGTCTAATGAGTGGAAGACCCCACCCTCCAGCCCAAAGACAAAGCGGACAAACTAGCCTATACCAGAATGCTAGCGAGACCTTTGGTGTGTGATTTCCGAGAGGTTCCTGGGGTCTAAAGGAAAAAAAAATCTCTTTTAATATTAAGGATTAGTAATAAAAACATGACCCAGAGGCTGTCGTGTAACTGTGCTGCAGTGATCTGTAAATATGCAGCAGGTCACCTAAATGATCTGGGAAGGTGCCGTGACTCACTTAATGTGGAACTGTAGTGCAGGTCACTTGAGTGATCTGTAAATATTCTGTGGGTCGATTGAGTGCTCTGGAACTGTACCATTGTCTCTTAAACAATCTGGAAATGTGTTGCTTAGTTCAATTTTATAAAATTAGGTTTGAGGTTGTGGGCCACATTCGGCGCGTGAGCTATGGATTGAGCATGCATATGTTACATTTCTATGGCGCAGACAGGGTTTTTTTTTTGAAAGCACGGGTAAAAAACAGATCATGACCATTAATTGGATTTTTCAAGTAACAAAAGAAATTTGATGGTTTTTTTAGTTTCGCTGTTATACATTGTTTTGGGTATTACATTCAATGGAATAAAGATTTTTGAAATTCTTAGAACTCAAAAAAAGTTTTTTGAAATATTAAATAGATAATACTATAATTGAAAAAATTATATAAGGTGTGTGTGAATCTGAGTGACAGAATATTTTTAAATACTACAATACTTTGGGAATTTTGTATTTTTCTTTTTTTTTTTTGGTAAATGTTGTTATCCCCCCACCTAGTCCTGGTTCCCATTAGTGGACACTTTTGAAGTCTGTGAATCAGGACCTCAATGTATTTTCCTATATGCTAACGCACATTCCCTGTTAGTGGACAAAACTTTTGGTCCCATGCATAGACAGAAAATATAATGATATAATGCAGGGTTGGAAAAATTGCAAAAAAAAAAAAAAAAAAAAAAAAAAAAACTAGGTCCCAGAACCATTTTTTAGGTGCCAAATTTTTTTTCCTGAAGAAAAAGGCCCAAAATACTGCTGCTTTTGATTTTTCAGGGCATAGTGACACTCTTTCATGTTGGCAGATATGCTGTTATAAATTCCAAACATTTTGGGCTGCAAAAAGTAGTTACTACACAAAGAAAAATTTAAGCACCATGGCGACCTAGCTCTTGTCCAGCCCTGATATGATATATTAAATTATATACAATACAGTGCACAGCAAAATTTAGACTAGTTAAGATCACACAAATTAATGACCACTTATTTGGGTTAGTCAGCCACCTCGTTGGGCATTTTGTCTGTTGTGGCGTTGTATTTGTATTTGTGAACATGAACTTAATTTGCAAAATAATAAAATTAGGCTGTGCACTTATGGACAACATAATGATAAAAAAAAGTAGCATATGAACCAATGTGGGGTGATGGGGCTATTTGTGGGGTCGATACCAGCTTCAGACACAATTGGGGGTATGACATAGGCAGAGATACACTTAAAAGTCTGTGGGGGGGGGGCACGATCAGTGCCGTCTTAATGCATGGGCCCACCCGGGCACCTTAACCGGTTGAGCGGTGAAAGGTTTTTCGATTTCTATTTGAAAAATGGTGTGAGGTTATACGGAAAAATACTTATAAAGTGGCGAAGCTTCTTTATCTCAAGTAGTGCTATCCCCCCCCCATCAAACATGCAGGACAACAGCAAAGGCGTGGTTGGTGGGGTTCATCCAACTGACAGGTTGGCTACACCTATTCCTATTGTGATCCTAAGTGACCCTATTCTTTACTAATACACACTCAACTTCAGTACCTGTTCTTTTGTTACAGTATTGGCTATTGCTGTGGAACCTTGCTAAAATGACACTTGATACAACGATATTTTTCAAGTATTGTTTGGAAATGTCTATACTCTAATGTTAATCGGCTGCGTCTCGATATAGCGATAATCCCTCTACAGCAATATTTTTTCTTAGTCCGCAGACTATCGTTATATCGATGTTTCACTGTATATATATTGTACTTTTCTCACTAATTTATTGGCGAAAAGAAGTGTTAATATTCTCTAAATGCACAGCAACACTATAACGGGGTATTAGGGATTACACAACAAAGTTTTTCTTTTCTTTTTTATTTAAAAAATATTTAAGCCCGTTCTGAGTCTACGTAGAGTTTCACAGAGTTACAATACTTTATAATCGCACTTCCTTGCAATTTTTTCGTTTCTCTTTCGCTGACGTTGCATGCGACTTATCATTTTATGGTATCACTGAAGTGTCTTAGCACATTTTATCCGAGCAGTGTGATGCACTTTTCCAATGCATACTTTTCAGTTTAATCGAATAGCTTTTTCGCAAGGGAAAAAGCTGCACAGTTCTGAACAGTATAGGAAATTTATGAAAGCAACACATATTATGTGTGATAAGGCACAAAAATATACATATATGGTGTACCTTGAATTTCCTAGAAAGTTGAAAATAACAGTAGTCGATGATTTTAATTACACAAATATTGATATTATACCTTATGAGTAAATTTGAAATATGCAATGAATTGGAAAATACCTTCGTTTTTATTTAACCTATTTATACGACACGAAATGATTTATACTTCACATATAAAAAACTAATTGATTATAAAATATATCGATTTTATGTGTATATGGAAGGAAGCAATATTATGATGTATTTAATACATGCCATTAGTAATTTAAGATACGTTATAAATGCAAACGTTTTAAAAGCCTATTTGAGCCTCGCAGGGCCGGGCTTAGGAATTTCGCGGCCCCTCCAAAAAAATTTTATGCAGTCTTTCTTCAACTAATAAACTTTTCGAGTTATTAGTCGAAAAGTAGAATCTTGAAGAAGGGAAAAAATCCGTTCAGAAAGAACTCATTTTTTTATTATTTCAGAAACACGTTGATAGTTGAGATCGTAATCAAACGAGGCCGAAAGTTTAGGCACTAAGAATGGCCGAAATAGGCATGCAAATAGGCACTAAAAGAGGCATTTATAATTTAAGGGGTGTTAAGGGTCCAAAAACTAGCTGAAAAATTGGTTGCACTTAATCTGTCCACCGTTTTAATTATGGTTTATAACAAATGCATTATTATCCAGGTTAAATTGATTTCGAATCCAAAATAAAGTATTTGAGGTCCCTCAGATCAGATCACTTCCAGGGCCACCATTACCCGACACGGAGCCCAAAGAGAAAACGATCTGTAGGGCTCCTTCGAGTTGTGAATAATTCTCTTTTATCTGATGTATCATTTGGAATAATCACTATTGTTTCTATGGTTGAAACATAACTACCTCGTTGTATTATAGTAAAAAAACCCCTTTTTTTTATATTCCCACATATGCGGGACTCCTCCAAGTGTGGAGTCCTGTGTCACCGCAGCTTTCGCACACCCTAGACGGGAGGGTGACTGGTCAATTTAATGGAATACCAAAAAATATGTATGTAAAATAAATAGCCATGGTTTTTTGCAGTGCATTTGTGGTGTAAAAACAAAATCAAAACAATTAGGTCCACGGAGCTGTCGTCTTCTACTCCACCTTGGGTGAGTCATGACGTTAACTGTTGACCTCTAGGAGTAGTCATCGATCAGCTATACATATACAATATAGTTCAATGCCTGAGCGAGCCATATGATGTGAACCATGTAGAGAAGCAAAAAAAAAAAATTCAAATTTTCCTCTGCTTTTCTAGCACGGGCTACATCCATTTGAAACACCACGACTCACAGCCATGGACCCTACACGGGTGGGGCTGACAGGAATCCAGCCGTGGGGGACTCGATAACTATTTTTTTTCTTCTTTGTGGCCCGTGAAACATGTGACAAGGAGGCCTGCCAAAGATCCCAGCCTTGGGGCCCAGACCATTTGTTTGAGCATGCGTACACTTTAGAGGAATTTGTTGTTTCCTTGGCTTTCATAAATACTTGTGTAAAAAATAATAATAATAATTACGGATTATTTGTCTTTAAAATGTTAATTAAGTAAAACTTATGCAAATAACTTCAATGCTTAATTGATTTGAGTTGCTTTGTATTATTTTTAAAATTCAACTTCATTCTTTTTATTATCTAGAACGTAAATAAGTATTTTTTTCCCTAGACTCAAATTCTGCTACAACGATTTTTTTTTTGCGCATGTTAAAAATTGGAAATTCCTTTATAACGAAATTCCGTTATAATGAAGTGATTTCTTTGGTCTCCTGGAGTTCGTTATAACGAGATTCGACTGTATAACTTATTTAATAGTAATCAAACACATTGTCTTCTCAGAGAATGAACTATCAGGGATGCAGGAAGGAAAAATATCAGGGAGGCCCCGCTGCGAGCAACGTAGCCTACATCCTAAATTTTCTGACCTTTGTGCTCTTTTGTTTCTATGCACGAACTCTCTATTCATGAAACAAAATATCTCTTATGTTGGTACTGTACTAGGTGATAATCAAATTGAGAAAAAAAAATCAGAGAGAGAGAGAAACGTCTTATTTTTTTTCGGAAGTACTGTAATAAAAATTGTCAATTTATAATTTACACATTATATATCCGTCTTCCGGAATATATGAGAGAATGATTCAGATGGTAGTGTTTATGACTGAAACTAAGAAGTTCTCAAGCCTCCCTAGAGAAACATCATGACACTTCAGAGGTTCCCACGAAAGCACGCAATTAACACTCTGGAGGACAGTCGAAGTTGCCTTGCTCCGGGGCAGTCATCATCTAGAGATGTCCATGCTACAGACCAGATGGTAACTCCAATGAGAGGGGGAGGTTTCCAAGGAGAAAAAATTACTAGATTTCTTTTGTGGTGCTCCTTTTCGCTTGCTGCCCTAAGCATTTTTTTTTTCTTGGTTAATTCTGTTATTCTTTAATGGCAGAAAGAAAGGCCAGACTTTTTTTCAGGGGTAAAGAATGCTACCACCTGCATACACTCTTTTCCTCTTTGAAATAAGCCAAATAATAAGCCATGCTTGATAACACTAAAAATGATGTTACTGTATAGGGGCTTTAAACTGAAAGCCTCCTTTCACACAATCAATAATAGTTTAATGGGAAAAAAATTAAATTTTAATCAAAAATTTCCAAAACATCTGCTGAAAAAGGAAAGGGCTTTGTTTGGAAAAATTGCGGCCCCTGAAATTTTGCGGCCCGGTGCGACCGCACCTTTCGCACCCCCCTAAGTCCGGCCCTGGAACCTCGTTTCGCAAGGTGGCATGTTCAGCAACGCGATGTATCTTACAGAATTTTTTTTCTTTTGATGAAATTTACTTTCTTTGATGATATAGGCCTACTGACCAAACAAAAATAAAAGTTAACAAAAGAAATGGAATATTTGTCAATTTTAATTGAATCAACGATAACAACTGCTTTTCAGGGTTTATCTCAATGTAATGTCACATTCAGTTGGTCACATATAATTGAATTTTTCGCTTCACATAAATTACATGCGTTATCATAGGATGATATAAACACATTAAAAAAAAACCCGCATACATACACACAGTTGTACCCGCTTATGACGAAGTTAGAAAAAACAGCGAATGTATTCAATATACTCGAATTTCATTATATCCGTACCAGCTTGGAAAATGATACGATTAAGCGAATAACACATTTTGTACGAGCGATACATACGCATTTTTCAGTAATCTGAACATTCTTAAAATGAATAGATTAAAATAATATATTTTAATAAAGATTAAAAATTTAAATGATGTTATAATAACATTCCATATGAATAAATACGTGTTGATTATTATTTTTCTGGATATGATTGTAAATGTCAACCGTATTGCGTTTAAATAGTTTTTGCCAAATAAGCATGCACAAAATATGTCTTTTATTTTAGTAAGTGCAAAAACACCAAACAATTTTTGGTCTCTTTTTTTTTTTTTTGAATCATTCAAAGAGAATGAAAGAATTATACAAAAGGAATTATATTATCAAATCCTGATCACAATCATCCCATTCTTTTTTGCATGCATGGTATGTATTACGAAAACTACTATATATATCGAGTAGCTTTGTGTATCAAAATTATACTAAATACAACATAGGCGTTCTCAGGATTTTCTCAAGAATGGGGGGGGGGTCAAATTTTTTTTCTTCTGAAGGTGGGGGGGGGGTGAAGTTTTTACTGAAAAATAAAAACGCTGTAATCTCGGCCAAAGCTTGAACCCCAACCCCCCTTCTCCCCATTTTCATATGGCAACGAAACATTCTATATTTGGGGGGATCGTTTCATGCCTTGACGCTGCTCAGAAAACATGTCAATTTCAATATTATTTTTGACAAACCGACGTCTATGATTTTTTTTCTTTCAAATTTCACATAAAAAAGAAAAAATTTTTGCGTAATTTTAGGAAATTAAGATGCCGGATAAAATGGTAGATTTTGCTTTCGAAGACAAATTAAACATGCAGCACAATGTTTCAAAAAGGCCACATCACATACGTTTTAAAATAAAGAAAGTCTTGGTTTTGACGTATACCGGGTACGAGCTATTTCTTTATAAAATTTAGTTTCCTTGGTAGGGTGCAATTCACATAGACTATTATTGCTTTCAAAAGAGAAAAAAAGTCTTTCTGATCGGTATACTGATCTCTAAGATATTGATTTACCGATTTCTTTGATCGTTAGAGTTGCTGTCTCTAGCCATAATTATAAATGGTCACAATTATCACCAAACACTATGCCAACGTGGCGATGACCCTAAATCATAGGAATCAATACATGGGGCCGGTCAAAGCACAAAATTCGGACATTGGCTGGGCAAACTCTCTAATTTCGGGCTTCATCACTATTATGCAGGGTCACAACTAGATGCTTGGTCACCTGGGGCAAGTGCGCAATTTGGCGCCCCCTTGTAATGTTGAAGGTAAGGTTTTAGAATGAAATTTGTGCCCCCCCCCCCCCTCTGGTCCAGAGCCCAGGCCACGAGACCCGCCTGCTCCCGGGGCTCGGATGATTGCGCCGAAAATGGGAGTGTTTGTATTCCCCCAACAGGTAGATTGCACCGAGTCTGGAAATCGGGGTGAGCGCAGTCGACCTATAAACGGTTTATCTTCGGCGCAATCGACCTACACCCCTGCTCCCCCTAATTGCGGCCCTGATATTATGTGTATATATATATATATTTATTTATGCAGACCAAGAAAGAAATATCGTCGTATATTGGTTATCGTTATATCGAGAGCAGCAATTTAACATTAGAGTAGTGACATTTCCGCACAAAACTTGAAAAAATATCATTGTTGAAGGATTTATTGCTTATCGTTGTAGCGGGGTTTCACTGTATTTAAAAAATTTGTAAAATATAATTAAATAAAACATGCAAAAAAAATACAGCCATTGTGTATTAACAAATAGCACGAAATATTATGCAAGTCTCAAGTTAAATCTATATACATATAACTTGGAATAAATTCTAAAAATAAATAAATTCTGGAAAAAAATTTAATTTTAATTTCATCTTCCATTCAACAAACTTTTTGTTGGATTTTAGTGGATTGCATACGTTTATTTATGTGTTTATATACAGTGAAATCTCGTTACAATGACACTCGATACAACGCTAAATTCTACTACAATGATATTTTTTCGTCTTATTTAGCAATGCCTATAGCCTAATATTAAAGTGCTGCTTCTCGATATAGCAATAGTCCTTCTACAACGATATTTTTCATGGTCCCGAGAATATCGTTATATCGAGATTTCACTGAAAAATTAAAATAAAAAAAAAAACATTTTTGAGAAAAATTTCGACGTACAGCTTCACATGTTGTGAATATAAGTGTGGAAAAAACAGTTCCCCTCCTTGGAAAGATAAACAGTTTCTCTCTCTCTTTCTCTGTACCACCCCTCCCTAATTCCATTTTAACAATCTAGCATTCTTACTTTCAAGATACCAGTAAAAAAGCCACACCTTATTCTGTACAGACGGTATTTATTGTGATGGTCTATAACCAATTCATTGTACTGTTCAACGGAGCGCTTCATTCATTTGAAGGATTAGGAGGCGTTGAAGGTGTCAGTCAAGCTACAATACGTAAAGGGGGAAGGAACAGGTCTTCCATGACCCATATATTCGTCATCACTGCTCAAGGATTGGAAAAAGTTTGACCCATATATTCGTCATCACCACTCAAGGATTGGAAACATTATGACCCATATATTCGTCATTGCCACTTGACTGGTTAAGAGAAGAGGGGCTTCACAAAAATGAGATTTGGTTGAAAGTTTCTAGAATTTACCTGGTAGGGCCTCAAAAAAACCACTTGGCCCGGGGGCCCATGATGCTCTTAAGACGGCCCTGGGCACGATGATGATGTCACTTCATATATAAACATTAGATCAGTCGACTCCACCTTTGATGCGGGGGGGAAGCAATGCCCCCCCCCCCCCGTATCTCTGCCCATGAATTGACACAAGGGGGCGATGAGAGGAAACATCGGTTTTTGAAAACTGTTTCCCAACCATTTTTTCCCAAGGAAGCCTTGTTTTATCTGTTAAAAGTGTTTCCCTCCTTTGAATATGCGCTATACATTCCAGATGAACTGTAATTGATTAATAAAGCCTACTGGTTTCAGGGCCCAAGACGATTCCAATAATTTTTTCCCTGTTATAAATTCACTGAAGTTGCGGCCCGGCAAAGAGCCTAGCCTTGGGGCCCAGGATGTGGGTTGGGGGTGGCATGATTTTAGCATCACTGCTCATTCACCTATGGCTGGCCTTATTGTACCTTGTTTTTTATACATAATGACAGTCATTGTCATCACCATATGCAGTGGTTGTCAAACTTTTGTCACCCACAGCTCCCTTTTATCTGCAGCTTCAACGAAAAGTGTAGTAGTTATTGTGTATTCATAAAAAAACTGCTATGTGTATAGTGAACAGACACAGTGACAAGCCGCCACTGACGAGTAGTAGTCCTACATAAAGTTGTGGGGGTAAATCTTTGATATATATCAATCCAGAAACAAATGGAAGAAACAATGGAACATAGTTTTTGATAGACAAAAGAGTAATGTCTTACAAACTGATCAATACATGGGGCGATCTCTGAAAATAATGTGTGGTATAGCAGTATAAATCATACCTAATTCAGCAGGATGTGGTCATCACATGTCAAGTTAAATAGGTTTTTCTCCATTGAATTTAGTAATGTGCCAACCATGGGGAATAATTAATGTCAAGTTACCGGGATAGTTGGGTTATCGAGGCTGCACTGTATTATATTTGTCATTTTTTTTCTCTTATAGGGGAAACAAGATATGTCAGCATGGTTCAACTTGTTTGCTGATCTCGATCCTCTTGCTAATCCTGATTTGATAGGAGTGAAGAAGAACAGTTTTGATGACAGAAATTGTTGAGTATAAAAGTATAACTTTTTTTCACACACCAGCTTGCTTTGTATATGTGTATGTAAACTGGTGTTCAGAATTGTCAGAATAAACACATTTTTGATGTGAATATGACGTATAAATTGTTATGATAGTTGAGCCTCAAGAAAGTATTATAGCCTTTAAATGGAAATAAATTCTAGAAAAGCGTGCAAAGAAAATCTTTACTATCTAGTTGGAAAGACAGATTCAATGTTTCTAATAATAAAAGTCGAAACTCAGGGGGTGAACTATCTCTGCAGTCCTTAGTAACTACTGGTCGGAGGGCCAAGGCTAAAGACCGCTTCAACTACTAGTAGTTGAGAGGAACCACGGAGAACCGTAAACTACCGGTCCTTAAGATCACTTGACGTGAAATAGTAGTTGGACGGGGAGAAAATTTTTGGTTTCAAGAGTAACAGATGTCTAACCAATCGGGATGCCGTTTGAAGCCTACAACTACTAATTATTTAACCATCGTTTTTCCACAGCAGTGGTGGCAGCGATTTCATGTTTACAACTGATTGTAAACAAACTTTTTCCTCTGGGATTTTTTTTTCTCGCCATAAGTTTTTGTCATCCGTGCTTTGAAACATTTTTTTACTCTTATAATTGCTAGCTAATTTAGTTATTTTGTAAACCCATGAGGACGCAACTTTTTTAGAACAATATTCAGTATATAAATAAAAATATTTTTCTTGTTCGAGCTCATCAACCCCACACTTAAAATCTTTCCAAGGACCTGTGCTTTTGGATACATGAAGGAACGAGTATCTGGGTGCCCCAGCTGCATAGAACTGGGTCTTGTATTAATAGAAACGAAAAGAAAAAAAAAACATTCTAAATTAAGGTGGGCGGCACCCTACCCAATTTAGCTTGCTTTATTTTAATTTTAACTGCTTATCACGAAAAAATGATTCAAATTTTTGTCAATTACGTTCAATAATTTATTATCAATCAATTGTAGCTTATGTTTCTTCATGCATTGAAGGTGGGGATTAATCTAAACTACAAAAATTTGCAATTTCCTTATTTACTGCTGATTACATAGCAGTCATCCAAGCACAATTTTTATTGTATCAATAATAATCAAGCGTATATCATAAATCTTCGCATGAGTACAATATACGGGGTGATTATAAAAAAACTATCCCGACATATGGGCCCCTAACTATCATACCATTCACAGAAACTGAATGAAATTGTGGCATAAGGTATTTTGAGGCATGCGCTCAAGAATGATATGGAAAACAACAGTGTCACTCTAACAGTTACGGTTACAGTGAGAAAATTTCGAAAATATCAAATGGCAACACCAAGTTTTTTGTATTGGAATGCGATCTCCATACTGCAAAACACTAAATAGCGTTGGAATGGCCCCTGTAGTACGAAAATCCCCGGAGCTAGGCAAGGAAAAAGTAAAAAGGACTTTGCCGTGCACCAGAGCATTAATGTTTGTTTCATTCGTCACACCATTTCTTCGGCTGAGATCCCAGCCTGATTAGTCCTCCATAAGGTCATGTGGAAAATT